>NW_009612282.1:0-6672 GCF_000690535.1 Cariama cristata
TGGGGCTCGGCCGTGCTGGGAGCGGGGATGGAAGGGAAAGTCCGTTCCGTTCCGGTGTTTCGGCGAAGGGCTCTGGCCGAGGCCCCCCCGGTGAAGGAAGGAGCACGTTGATCGTGCAGGTCTTACGTAAGGAACTTTGCCGTGCATCGGGGACACGGTCGTTATTGTGCAAGTCCCGGTATCGCAGGGTGAAGCCCTTTGAAGCCGACCGCTTTATTTCTAAATATTAGAGAAGGCTATCGCTAAAGGCTATGTCTGTTGAGACCACTGCGCATCGAATACAAGGCTCCAAATTAATTTGTGTTACAATTAGACTTATCATGGAAAAGTTGGTACCCTCTGAAACTTCGCAAATGTCTGCAGTCCGGGGAAAGGCAGAGTCTGTTGGAGTGTGTGCGGCCAGGCAGAAGACAATGAGTCTCTGTAGCCATCTCTCTGTTGCAAAAATAGGATTTTTAGTATCAGTAGTGAACCGTATTAACTGATATATTTGGATAACTTCAGTTTGTAAATCTACTCATTATTGCAACAATTCCTAGTTCTGTTAGCTGGTGACAATTCCTTTTCCCGCTTTCAGCTTGAGGATACTTCACTCCTTACTTCGTGCCTTTTCATTCAGCTGTCCCCTTCGAGTCCCCCTGCCATTATCTAAAATCGGCTCCGATCTCCCGTTGGTTGGTTGGTTTACATATGGGTGCGTTCACCATTTTATGTTTAAGTCTCTGGTTAAGACAGAGTCAGTTAAAAATATAAAATAGCTTTTCTGCAAATTAACCCGTGGACGTGCAAGCTAAACAGCTTTCGTGTTTTCTGTGGAGGTCACTTAGCGTGTTGGGTCTTGAGCCCAGCTGAGGGATGCCTCAGCCGCACATGCACTGCCTGGAGAAGTAGCTGCTTGGATGCTGCAGCGCAATGCCAGATGGAGGGATTTTGGGGAAGGGGCTGTCTGTTGATTTCGTGCCATTGTTTACTTTCCTGCATTTCAGTCTTTTGTAGTTGGCTTTGAAGAGTGATGTAGCAGTCACAACATGCTCTGCTCAGTGCCAATTACCTTTCTGCTTGTGTGTAATTTGGGCAAATTGATGTTATTGCACCCTGCAGTTAAGCAGATGAAATATTCTTTTAGCTTGTGGTATTTGTTCTGTTTTACGGGAGGGGGTTGTGTTTATTCACAGAGACCGTCCCACGTTTCCATGTTGTTCTGGAAGATGTCCTGGGCCAGGTGGTTCCTCCTTCTCACATGCTCAGGGCAGGACTGGGTCTGAGCTGTTCCAAAAGCTTTGCCGCAGAACATCTCCAGTATTTTTTCTTGTTGTTATTTGTAACTGGAATACTCGTTTGCCATCATCATTCTTGGCCCGACTTCTGTAGCCTCATGGTTTCCATATGTTAGACAGTTAATTCTGGGGTTGTGTGTAAGGGTGTTTTATTGCACCACAGCGATCACGCTTTGGGCCGCTTTTCTGGGCAGCTGTAACGCAGACGGAGTTTGCCGATGGGCCGATAATAATGTCCTTGATACTGTTCTGTACCTAATTTATACCTTCAGAAGCGTCCGTTTTCTGATTTAGGGTGCTCTGTCTGTATTTTTATTTGAATAAAGGTTAATTTGGATGTGTTCAGAGTTGGTGCGAGGCGGGAAGGGTCCGACCCCAACATCTGAGCGTGCTGCCTGCCCACTGCCTTTGAGGGGGTGGCAGCTCCATCCCTGAGACGCGTCGGGTCCGTCGCAGCACCAACGTGGGCTCGGGGTGACCTCGGTGAGATGAAGGGGCTCCAGCGCTCGCAGCTGTGTCCTGACAGCCATCACCCTTGCTGTCACCTCCCTGGGGGAACCAGGGCGGCTCTGACCTTCCCATGTTGATTAAACTATCAGAGGAGGATAAGCATCCGACTCCAGAGGAATCGGTGTGGAGGTCTGCGGTGGCCCGTGCTTCATCTTTGAATAGGAGCAGCGGAAGAAAATGTACCTGGGCAGAAAGGTTTAGCGGAGAGTCAGTGGTCGGTCACTCCGTTGGGGGGGGACTGGCTGCCGAGGGCCCTCTGCGGAGGGCATGGGGCCTTGTCTTTGAGTTGTGTGCCGCGTGTGCAAACACAACCGATCGGTGTGTCACCAGTGCCAGCAAAACCTGACGTGGGGGAAGGTTTGTCATAGTCTAAACCTTCTTCTGAGGCTGTGACAGTGACCATAAACACCCACCCGCACTTCTGCTCCCCTTCTGCAGGGCCTGATCTCTCTTGGCTCGACCTAGGGATTTCATGTAGGGCACCTCGTTATCCCAGATACCCTGTTTATTTCCTTCGGGGAGTTAGTTGTTATTCTATTCATATCTAAACCCCTGCCACCTCGGTGAAGACGGATGTTCAAATCTCCAGAGAAAGACTAAAATGGAAAAGAAACAGGGAGAAAGAAAAGGGGGAGCGGTGGCAAGGGAGACTAACAAACAGAATGTCAGCACGGAAGAGCTGACATACAGGGATGATAAAAGATGAAAATTTGAGGAAGTGATGTCTCGTTATGGAGCATGGGGCTGAAATCTGACCACAGCACAGCAGTGGGCCCCGTGGCGTGGTCAAGAAAATCGCAGGGAGAGAGGTGGAAAACGCTGCATGTGAACTTCAGGGAATACATCAGCATGGGTGGAAGTGAAAGTAATTCACCGTAGAGGGTGTGTTTAAAATGCATTTAAAAGAGAGATGTCGGAGAGGGTTGGAAACGGTCAGGGTGTGGGCCAGCGTGGTCTGCCAGGGAGCCTGGAAGGTGTCAGCCGGCGCCTGGGGCTCTCACAAGGCAATAACCATCTAGCAGTGCCTGGAGCCCGTAAAAAATCCTCAGCTGCCCAACTATTGCTAGAGGAGCCTGACAGACAACTGGGAAAAACATGGTGGAAAATAAAAAAAATGTTGCCTAGGCTAATTTTTAGGAAAGTTTTGCTGAAAGCCCTCTTGCTGGGGCCGTTGGGATGTAGAGCAAAGGCCCCGAACGGTTCGAGGACAGCCTGTCGGGAACCGAGCCCTGCCCCCAGCTTCGGTGCTCCGGGGTGCTGCGGCCTCGGTTAACAAAATCGATGAGCCCACACTTTGTGTGGGGAGCATGATTGGCGTAAGTAGAGTTTAACTGGTGAATAATCTTTGTGCGCAGGGGTGATTTATCAACCATAATGACTGCGTATCTTCTTTCCCTCCCTGGAGAATTGTGTCTGCCTTTCTCATGATGGGATGGAGTCATCCTGAAAATGCTTTGACAAGAGAGAAGGGGTGTGTGTGTGCAGGCCTGTGTCCCTGCCGGCTGCTACACACGCTCGCGCTGGGTGGTGCGGAGAGGGCCGGGAGGGCTGATAGCCGGGGCACCGTTACACAGCCTTGGTAGGGATGCAGGGTGCCCGAGGCTTTGGGTCAGCGCCGCTGTGTTTGGGGAGTGGACATACCTAATCGGTGCTGTCTGAGGCTGCTGCAGGCTGGTTGTCCTTGCAGCTCTCTGCAGCGTTTGCCGTCTTTCACCTCTCCTGAACGCGGGCCCCGCTGACAGGCACCTTCCCGTGGTGTGGTGTTGTGCCACGGGCCCGTCCTTCCCTTCTGCTGCCGATCTGCATCCTTCTTCGGCTGTCAGGAGAGGAGAGAGCTGGCCCCAGGATTGCCAGCAGATGCTTGCCTGACAATACTAGAGAGAAAAATATTGAGGATACTTTGTAGGAGGCAGGTTTTCTTATTTGTCTGTCTCAGAATTGCAGACAGGAATGGTTGCATTAAAAATAAAAGCCAATAAAGATATGGCTGCATATTTACAACTGCCACGTTAAAGCCGCTTGCGGAATACAGATCCTTAGATGCACAATTTGAAGCGAGTTTTTTCAGACATACAATTTTAATTGGTCTATCTGGCCAGAAAGATAAATAAATGTCTTTTCCTCATTACTGTCAAATGCATGGTTTGTTGCTTTAATGCAGCAAAACTAACCAGCTTTAATTATGTAGATACAACTGGCTGTAGTACAGCATTGTAAATCTCGCAGAAAATTGGTCATCGTCATGATTGGCTGTTTGATTTCCTATGGCTTCCAGAAGCTTTTCTTTAACCCTGGCAAAATTCAGGTCCCTGTGTGATCTGTTTGGTTATTGTTGGCAGGAAGACTGCTGTGAGTCAGTAGCATCTTCTGTCAAATGGCTGGCAGGTGAAAAGCATCCCTGGTGATCCTACAGACAGTAGTCTGTAAGTGATGCATCTGGCTGCGTAGTGGTAAAGGGGTGATTTCTTGCACTTCTAGGACTCTTAGTTGCTGTGTAAATTGGTAACAGAACTAGAGTTTTGATGGATTTAGCATATAAAAATGTTAAAAAGGCTTGCAAACTTGGGGCCAGATAAAACCAATGTGGTGTTTTCCATTTTCATAGAACTGCAGCTGAAGTTAATTTATCATTACTTATTAGCTTCATTTGACTTTTTCTATTGCAGTATCTGCATCCCTTCTTTTAAGTCTGTTCTTATTTCCTACCTATTGCTCTCTTTCCACTTTAGTCAGAAAATCTTAGGAAAACTCCCATACCAAATTATTTTCTGGGATTATGGCTTGCTGAGGAGGGAAGCTTGGCTCCCAGTTGGAGGACGCATCAAGGCTCGAAACTTGACAGCCCATTTAATAAAATGGTTCTGTGCAAAAGAGAAGAAAGTTCCCCCCCTTTGAGTGGGCTAGTAGGAAACTGCTAGATATTAATCACAGAAACAGATATAAAATTTCCATTGGCTTAATTGTCCTGCTTAACAAAATGTGGGGAAGTGTGACCCCAAGGGCCAGCTGGCGTGCCTTGGCGTAGCTCCGTCAGCTTTGGTGGAGTTGGCTGCAACAGCTAGCAGATCCTGATGAATCTGATCTAGTTGCTACTGTGAGACTTCAGAATACCTGCTCAGCGTTGCTCCTTGTTCAGGTGATTCCCACATAGACTTATTTGTTGTTATCTTCCGCTTGCCCGCTGCGTTTTCTCAGTGAGGTCTGATAGTGTGGTCCTGGCAAATGGGTTTTACATGAGACCTTCACGCACAGGGACTGGGAGGGCCATGTGCAGAGAACGGCAGAGAAGTATATATGTGATTCATAATAAAGATTAATTGGCGGTCTGTAATGGAAACAAATTGAATCTATCAGAGATGTTTCCTGCAAAGCTGAACTCCCGAGCGCGTTAGCGGAGGCTGGGATGGTTCAACCGAGTCGGCAGGCTCCTGCATGCCATGGACCATCAGCGAGTCTGTTCAGTTGCCGGTGAGATGGACCTTCCTAAAATGCCTTGGATTCGGGCCCCTGGTGCCGTCAGAGGGGAGGAAGACCTGTCAGCTCGTGGTAGCTGGTCAGGAATGCATGTACATGTGTGCTTGGGTGCCTTGCTCTGGGTCAGACACAGCCAGTACGTGGTCCAGCGCTCTCACTGCCAGGTCTGCATGCCCGCTGGGGCAGAAGCATGGGTACGGCACTGGGTGCCACCTTGTCGGGGCTGGGTGGTTGGCCTCTCGGTGCTGGTGCAGACGGTAGCAGTGCCAAGGCACCGTGGCTGCTATTTCTTGTCAAGACGTGCCTAAACCTAAAGACTCTCTAGGTGCGTGGCCATTTAGATGGGGAGCTTCATGGGGGCTTGAAAGCCTGTGTGCTGTGTGCGCTGGCCTTCTAGCAGAGTGTGGGGTGATATTTAAAAAACGACAGGTGACATCACTAAAGTGTTTTTTCCTCATAAGACGCAGCTCTTGGGCCCCAGCTGAAGCCCTTTAAGCGAACACAGCGGAGTGGAGGTGCCTCTGGCAGGATAAGCGGGAAGGCACTGCTTTCATTCTAAAGATGGAGACGCTGGCAAAGAGAGCGGCCAAAGGACAAGCCGTGAACCTTTTGCAGAACTCGCTTCTGCCGAGTCCAGGCCCCTGGCTTCTGCGGTCGGGCTGGGCTTCATCTCCCGGCTCCTTGTGGTGTACTGGCACAGACAGATTGTGGTGTGGGAGGTTGTGTTTCTCCTGCAGCGTGGTGGTGGTGGGGAAGCTGAAGCTCTGGGTTAAAGCTCATTAGTGTGGCCTGACCCCCAGAACAGGCAGAAGTCGCATTTAGCAGCCATGCTTCTTAAACCCTTGGGTTCACATGGGAGCATCCGTATAAAATGGAAGCCAGCGGCTGTTTCTGCAGCCCCTGGGGCAGAGCCTGCACTTCCCATGGGGAGGCTGTGGGCTCGGCGGTCAGACTTTGGTTCAGATTTCTTTCATTAGGGTGACTTTCTTCTAATGTGCTAAAAAAAAAAGAAATCTAGCCGTGTTTGGAAGCATGCGGTAGTGAAGAGACTTCCTTTGGGCTTTGCTCTGCTTTGGAGGCCTACTTTGTGTCCCTGGCCTCCTGCCTTGGACTCAGAGCCTGGCGTGGGGACCAGCCGTGAGCGTGCGTGTGGCCCGCACGCTGCCGCAGCACGCTGCCCTGAGCGGGTCCCGGGGCCCCGGCCGTGAGCGTGCGTGTGGCCCGCACGCTGCCGAAGCACGCTGCCCTGAGCGGGTCCCTGCGTCCTCAGCAGCTCCTCTGCCTCGTGTGCGTGACGAGTGCCGTCTCCGGTGGGGGTGGCCCGGGTCTCCAGCCCCTCTGTTACCTCTGAGCCTCTGGGTTGTCTCACATGTGGTCAGAAGCGCCGGACAATGAGTCCAGCCCGGAGGTC
>NW_009612282.1:6703-7241 GCF_000690535.1 Cariama cristata
AGGAGCTGGGGCCCTGCAGTGCTCTGAGGCCTCTGCTGAGAGCTGATTTCAATGGAAAAGAAGGATATTTTGATCCTTGTAAGCCTGGCTATTTTCTTTCCTGATAGCTGGCAGGGACCTGGGTGCAGCAGGCATTATTTATCAATCTACCCTTCTTCCTGATAACAGCAGAAACCTCTTACCACACGTACTCATGGCCTGTAGCTGGTCCTCGTTCCCGGTGAAGAGTTTTAAGGGCTGTAAGAGTGCAGGACCAAATGCACTTCAGGTGCTTAACAGCTATTTATAAGCCTCTGCAGGGTGTAATATTTTAAGTTCTGCGTGCAGAGTTTCAGCATCTGTCAGGAGCAGGATTTACTCTCCCCTTCTGCTGGTCCATTGAAGTTGGGGGAAGCCCTCCTCCTCGAGCTCTTAAATTTTCTCTTGCCTGAAAGTGGCTTTGTTTCAGTAGCTGTTTGTCAAGCTACCACCCACGGCAGCAGCAGCAGCAGCAGCAATCACCTCCTGAAACGCATTTACCGATTTCAGAGGCATTCGT
>NW_009612282.1:7285-9853 GCF_000690535.1 Cariama cristata
CGGGGCTGGGGAGGGGTGCAGCGGCCGGTCCGGTTGTGTTCCTCGTGCCGCTCCCCAGCAAAACTGATGTGAAGTAATCTCGCCTTTCTTACAACCTGGGTGGCTATTTAATACCAAATGTTGATTTAATCCCAGGAGGCTTTTGCTGAGCTGCCAGCAAACCGTCCTCTTTAAAAAGATGCATATTTCTTACTGGTAAGTATTGTGTTGTACGTGCCCCACCTAGCATGTATCATAGCAGCAAGGGAGGACATAGAAACAAGTAAAGAGCGCAAGCCCACGCAGCGACAGTGGTAATAATGGTTTGTGCCTGTCACTGTTGACCTCCTTAGGGCTTCCAGTCCTTGCCTGGTGCTCCTGCTTTGTGCCTGTGGTTGTTGGATGCACGTTAAGCTGTTCATGTCTCCAAGAGCCTGATTCATAAGCTTTTCTCTGAAAAACTGGCCCGAGGTGACTTATTTTGGTGTCCCTTTTGTCACCTCTGGAGAACGGCTGCAGTGGTTTGCGAAGAGGCAGCTGATGAACAGCATATTGCAATGCACAATTTTAGGAGAGGAAGTGAAATATTGAAATAAAATTACTGAGGGAGTTTGCGTAGTTGTAGTGTGCTTTCCTTGGCTGGGACCGAGTCGGTGCGATAGGGCTGGTGCGTTTCTCACCGCCACAATGCTGTGGGATTGTTTAATGACCACGAGTGGTCAGCAGCTTGGTTTTAGAGTTCGTGTGAAAAATGGCACCATCAACAGCGCAGCAGCCCTCGCACGCCAGGCCCGGGAATATACAGCCTTGTTATTTATCCCAGTGTTGTCATTATTCATCGATGAGGAGGCAGCTGTTAGGATCCCATCCATGGTGGGGAGGGAGAGGTTTTAAATCATCCCTTTTGTTTTAAATCATCCCCCTTGTGTTAAATCATCCTCTTTTATTTTACATCTTCCCCTTTGTTTTAAAAACAAAGACATGTAAAAAGGTGTGGTGGTGTAATTCCAGTGCGGAAATTGATGCTTCCCTCCTAGTCTCTTCTAGAAGGCTGGTCCCCAGATTTAGCTCTGTGGGTTCAGCCTCATCAGATGGGAGCAACAGCAGTGCCTCTTGGCTGGTGCTCATGTGCTTGTTGGGATGTGGCTGTGGAGTGGTGTGTCTGTACTGGTGTGGGTTCCCCAGCCTGGGAACCGCTGGCCTGGGCGGAATCGGGGGGAACCAGAACAGCTCCTATGACTTCTCTTGCTTAAACATCTTGTGCTGTTGAGCTGCCTTAAAACACTGTCCCTCCCTGAATGACAAAACTGTTTCTGTTGGCTTCACTGATGTCCTTTCCTGACTGCTGAAGGCAAGCTGACAGTCAGGGGAGATTCTCCAGGAGGAGATTTGGTGCTGCAGGCTGTTCGTCCGGGAGCTGGAGAGTTTGGGAAAACTACACAGCCTCTCTGTGTCGAACAGCTTCAGAAAAGAATTTGCATTAGTGTCTATCACTCTTCTTTCCTTTGGAGTTGAAGAATAGCTTTGAAATACAGGTTTTACTTTACTCTTTCACCTAGGCCTTTGGGAGGAACAGTCATATATGTGCCAAGGGATTGCAGTCACTCTAATGCATCTTGCTTCTCAAAGTAGCTCTATAAAATACCGCTCTGTCTTGTAGCAATGGCGGGTGTGCAGGAAAGCTCATTAATTTTCAGTTAGAATGACTGTGGAGTTAAATTGTCTACAGTTTCTTGCTTGTGTTGATATCGGACGGATGAGAGAGGAGAGGAGGTTGCTCCTTAGTTGAGCATCCCTGTTTTTTTAGCTCTGTCCCTCCTGACCTCTGAGCCCCAGTGGCATGCCCTCAAAACAAACAGAGAAGAGGGGATGCGGCTCTTTGGGTGGCTGCTAGTCCTGCTCCTCTTGGGAACGCTGGGGGCTACAGCTCTCTAGGGTGAGGATTTTATCCACATGGCTCTTGCTTTGGTTGTTATCTAGAGAGCAAAGCTGAGTGTAGTGATTAGGTGAGACTCAGTGTTGTTTTACTGTCTTGCTTGTATTGTAAGAGTAAATATTTAAAAAAGGGGATACAAAACCATGAAAATGACCAGAGATCAGGACATAGAGGTCTGGCTTTTAATGATTTCCATTAAGGGAAAAGGGAGCCCAGTTTTCCACTGCCTTTCTCCGTCTGTTGGACCAACTTCACCCCTGAGGTCCAACTTTGTGGAATAGTATCACACCGTGGATGGCTGCAGCAGAAGTCCCTGTCACGGATTTCATGAAACGGTGGCTTGCCGTTCACCATGAAAGAGCCCCAAAGATTGATTTTCTTTTAGATACTGTAGCATTGATTAGCTTTGTTTGAAGAGCTATTTGTGATTTGGAGGCTATTCTGTGGTGTGGGTAGAGCCTGAGGTGATGTTCTGCTACTTGGAATGGCTTGTTTAGAGAAGATGACCTCAAGAACAGATTAGCTCAAGATCACCAGTTAGGTAATTTTAAGTTGCTGGCCTTGCATGTGTGCAACCTTTTTCTCTCTGTCAAATGCGTTGATTAATCAATAATTGTTTTATGGGAATAAAACCCCTTGCTATGGAATAAAAA
>NW_009612282.1:9871-19302 GCF_000690535.1 Cariama cristata
TCCCCCCCCCCCCCCCCCCCCCCAGGTTACTAGAATTCTGCCTTACTGTACAATGAAAGCTGACATACCCAGGTCAACTAACGCTCTTCAGAAAAGCTTTTGTCTGTGCAAGCTTAGAGTCTGCCAGCAGCTGAGATCTGAGGGAACTCGCAGCAATGAGTTGGTTTTGGTATTGGTGGTGATGTTTATCTGAGCCAGAAGCTTTAAGGTCGTACTGCAACAGGTAGGACTCGCTGTCCAGCGTTAGTGACCTAATGGCTTTAAATGAACTGTTTTTTGGGAAGAAGTGCCTGCATTTGAATCTACCCCACCTTTTGTTGTTGTGTTTTTGTTTTTTTTTTTTACTTCATGGAAATTTAACTCTATGATGACACTATAATTTAATCATTGAGATTACATAAAAGAGTAAGAACTGGAGATCGGACTGTTGGTGTGGTCGTCTAAAGCCTTTGTATTGGCAAAGGCTCTAGAGAGAATTCAAGATTTTCTCTGTGTGAAAAAATGTCAGTTGATATTTGGGAAGAGCCTAAATGATGTCTCGTTCAAGACAGCTTGTTAGTGTTTGAAATTTTAAAGATACAGACTTTTATCTGATCTGGAGAGGGAAAAAAAATCCATCTGTCATTTTATGGTATTGGCAGTGTAGCAGCATTAAAGCTGCAAGAGAACTTGAAGATTGGTCTTGCATTGCTAGACAGTGATGATCAGGAGGCCAAGCCTTGTGCAGACGAGTCCTCTTTGGGAATGTGGCCCTGGAGTGGGAATGCAGTGCGAAACAGCGGGCTGTAGCTCAGGACAAGATGGAAACAGGGCTGACCTTTTTGCAAACTGCTTTGTGTCCTTAGTGGGAAGTAATACCCTAAAGCTGTGTGAGAGCCTTGAAAGACACTGTGTTTGGCTGGTCAGTAAGTATAGGAAGAAATACTGTCTGCAAGATTATCCTGCCAAGAGCAGAGAGTATATTTAGCTTTTACTTAAACTCCCCATCTTCTGTTCTTGTTTGCCCTCAAAAGCTGATTAGTCACTCCAGATTTGCGCTGGTGTTGCAGCAGGTGACCCATGGTCATTGTGGAATTGTGTCTCCGGACCTTCTAAGCCGGATGGGGATATCCGTTCCACGGCATCTCTGGACGGGTGCTGCAGACCGCTTATCAGCAGTGACCTCCACTGGAAGGAGATATGCTGTATAGTTGATGAAGATGTATTGGGTCTTCTAAGGAAATGTTATTGTAGGCAGCTGTTTTTGCCTCTCTGTTATTTGGAAGGATGTGCCAACTCCTCTGGAGGGACAGCATGCCCTAAACGACCGTTAAGGGGTGGGAAAGTCGTGCTCTGGCCAAAAGATAGTTTTGTTTGAAAATATGACTCGGCCGCTGTTGAACGTGGTGCTGTGGGTTTGAAGCAAGCCCTCTTGAATGGGTGGGATATCTCCTGTTGACTTTGGTGTGTGGTGCTTTGTGCCCTTGAGATCATGTGCCAAAATCCCTGCCTGCATGGGGGATCACACAATGTACGTTGTAAGGTTAGAAAAGAGTCACGGTGAATGCTTCACCTTGCTCTTCCTACTGCAGAGACTGAAGCCTGTCTGCATCCAGCCCTCCAAAACGGGCAGTCGTGGGAAACCTGCCAAAGGCTCCTCCTTTGGTGTGTCTCTTCCTGTAGGTAAAAGGCTTGTTGGTTGTCACATGGAGTGCTTCAGCAGTAGCGTAGTGTATAAGAGGGTGCTCATTGCTTACTGGGAACTTATTTGCACGTTGCTGCTCAATAGGGTTACACCCTACCAAGTATAAATGGGAATATTGTGATGTGTTTTTATTTTGCAGTGTTGCCTAATGATCGTTTCCTTTTGGAGATGGGCATATTTTCAAAAGGGCTGAGTACTTTTACAGTCAATGTTATGTACAGTTAAGCATGCTGAGGTCAGCACAATCTAATATCATGCTTCAGGGTGGAATGCGATTGCTAGAGAGATCAGAAACAATTTCTGTCCCTGTGTAGAGCATTACACAATTGGCTGGGCGCATTATAGTTTCCCCTGCAGCATCAAAGCAATGCTCTGAGAGAGGCCACTGGATTAAGTAACACTGGCATTTCTGTAAATACCCGTGTAATAGTTTCAAAATGTTTAAGAGTATGAATGATTTTATTTTCCTAGTGCTTCTGAGAGGCAGGCAGGGGCGTTCTGCCTGTTGGGCTGATGGGGTGATGCAGGGGCATGGAGGCTCGGGTAAGAGGTGGTAGGTAGGAGTCGGGTCGTCCTCCTCCACGAGGACCAGAAACTGCCGGTGCACCAGCCATTTGCGCCGGTTGGAGGTGTCGTCTGTGGTGCCGCAGCAATTGCGTAGCGTGTGTGCTGTGTGATTCTCCTTTAACCACCTGTTTGAAGGTTGGTTGTTTTGTGAGGTCTAAGAAACCGTCTCATCGGCGGATCTGCGGTGACAAGCGGCGCTGAGGCCCCTGGCCGCCTCGTACCTCTCTGCTCGACTCAACGGCCGACTCCTGTTTTCGAGTGAGGCCGTCGGCTCCGCGGGGCAGGACGGCGTCTGCCTCCGCCCGGTGCAGAAATAGATGGATCTTCACCGCCACGGCGCAAGTAATGCGTAACTTCACATTTTGGAGGTGTACCGCAGCTCCAGGAGAGAGCAGGCTGCAATCAGATTACATCCATCACGGGTAGGAAAATGTGAGTTACGTAGGTACTGCACGGAAATACTGATAACTTGGTACAGCTAGCCTTACGCTGTGATGGAAACCAGTTTGTTTCACACCTTAGGGGAACTGAGCCGTGTTTTGTGGCTGGGGCTGGGTATGTACATCAGCCAGAGAGAGAGGGAGAAGGCAGACTTATTGTGTGGGTCGTTCTGAGCAAACAGCTTGTAGGTGCACTGCGAAGGTGTGAAGGTCTGTGTGCGTTCAGTGTTGCACCCAGAGGAAACGGTAAGACTGACGTCCCAGTCGGAGCTTCTTGAAATGACTGTTACGGTCATATACAGAAACTCTGCAGCATTAACCTTTTATTTTGCCAGATTTTCCTTTAACTGTTCTTCATTTTACTTTCTACTAAATACATGACATGTTTTGTAGACACTTTCATATTGCCCTACTCTTTTTTACTGCTAAAGTGAATGAAACTTGTACTGTTGTAACAAATGAAACTGGAAATCAGGATCTCCACTGTAATTGTATTTTTTGGATAGTTCAGGAAGAACCTGAGGAAGCGTGGCAAAAACGGAACGAAAATAAATAGCAGTGTTGAACCAGTTTTGACTGGGGAGTATATCAAATGAATTGGGAAGCAGGCTCTCAGCAGCAGGTTCTTCCAGAGCATTTTTTGTGTCTTTTAATATCCTTGCTTGATGGCATTCTGAGCGATTCGCATTTTTAAAAGCAGTTTTTCCTGCACAGTGCTTCTATGCTCTTGACCTACTCTTGCTAAAATCCCTAAAGAAACAATGAGCAAACGTACTGTAAGTGAAAATGTCATATTATAAACTCCTGAAAGTGAAACCATAACAAAAAGAGGACTCATGTAGTCATTGTTCTTGTGGGATGGCAGTTTGAGATACACTGTTGGAATAACAATAATCTGTTCCATGTAAGAGGTTGGCTCAGAACTAAGGGTGAGTGGGAAGAAGAGGAAAAAAGAAATGCACGTTGTTTGCCTCTCCTCCTAATCATAAGGCATGTTCTTGTACATCTCGTGGATTGTGCTGTTGATGTAGTTGCCTACAAATGCATTTTGAATGCGGTGAGAAGACATCCATGTCAGATGGGAGAGGAACATATAGCAGATGGCATACTTCTCCCGAGGCGGAAGGAGATAATTTTGCAGGTCACAAAACCAGAGAATAACTTCTTCAGAATTAAACTTTCATTGGGGATTTAAAAAAAAATATTCGAGAACATGTCTTGGAAACTACTTCACACAGATAGATAGATACGAAGGTTTGTTTCCTGTTTTCTGTTGCCAGGCCGAAATGTGCTCCTAGTCATCTCAGAAGACGTGATGCTAGGGCTCTGACAGCTTGTGGCAAATGTCCTTTTTTACTCTAGAACTGATGTAACGTGTCCAGCTGGCTGTGCATCTTGCCGCATCCAGACACGTCATACCGCTGGGTGCTGTGAAAATGTGGGGAGCAGTGGATGTGCCTGGGGTGTCTCCTTGGTGTGGGACCTGGGTCTGCACTCCTGGCTCCTGTGCCAGGCTTGAGAGTGGGCTGGCGCTGTGTTTTTGGGTGGTGAGGCTTCTTCACACCAAAGCTTCCTGACCTGGAGAATGGGGTTAATGATGTTGTCTGTCTTGGAGTGGGTGACGCCTGAGAGATTTCATAAGGAGGGATAGTGTTTTGAGGGTTTAAGGCAGTGTGTTAAAGATGAGGCACACCAGCAGAACTGGTTCTTTGGTCTGAACGCGGTGAAACGGGACCCTTGTTTATCAGCCGTAGCATGCCCTCCTTGTGGAGGTCATACAGCTGCTCTGACAGAACTGCGGTGATCAGGTCCCGGAGAGAGTGGCGGTTGGTCATGGGGATAGTCACAGGTCTCCTCAGGAGTTCCGCGACCATGCGCAAGAGCCAGGTGCGAGCCCCGGGTACCCTGTTGGTTCCCAGTGCCTGTGGTCTCCTCGGCGTGCCACGAATTTGTGCGGAGTCTGGTCATGTTGTCACTGGTGAGTGTTTGCTGCAGTGTCCTTGTCCGTGGTGTATGTCACAGTGACAATAAAAAAAAAACCAAACATTTATGGCTACCAAACTTATTACTGAGCCTGCAGAAATTCGTGGCAGCAATATGCCTTTGAAAGAAAGAAAAAAAGTCTTCAATGACTTCTTCCTTAGCTTTTTGGAGGGTCTTCACCAGACTGCATGTCTCCAGAGCTTGCTGGAAAGAACTCCTTGTCCCCAAGAGCATCTTGGTGTGAAGACTCGCAAGTTTCCCAGTAGCTTAACTGTTCCTTGTGAGCCTGCCATCCAGGTGACTTCCCAAGATGGAAGGACAACTGATCTTTGCAGGTTCTGAATTGCCAAGGTGTTTGCTGTGGCCTCAGTTGCGGCTTGAACGGGCACCAGACATCTAGGAGGTGGGAGAGGCTCTGGTTGCTTCTGGAGTCGCGCTGCTGGGTTTTTGCTGTTCTCCTAGGCGGCATCCCTAGACCCGGCTTGGGATGAAACCGTTTGTGTATCGTTGGTAGCTCTTCCGTTGCTCTCCTCTGCTTTCGTCCGTCTCGTAAAACCCGTTCAGTGTTGCACTCTGTGGGAGCTCTGTGCTCTTAATTGTTGTTTGTCATTGCGGGAATTGCTTGTTCTAAAACCAATGACAACCTGACAAAACTGATCTGCCTTATTTACAAATACATCCATCTGGTTGTGGACTGCCTGATACCACTGCCAGAACAATATCAGGCCTTTATTGCTGCTGCTGAGCTATTGAAGGGTTCCTGCGCTGGCATCGTCTGGAGCTGCATGGTGGCGTACTGCATGCATGCTCTTTGTAGGACAGAAGGAATTCATGTTTAAAGTAACAAACCCTATGTAAACCGAGCAGAGATGAAACATGACAGTGCTGTAGCTTGGCGTCAGCCGACAGGGAGCCTCGCGGCGTGTTCGGAGCGTGCCTTACGGTGGAGGGTGCTAATGGCAGTGGCTGCGGAGCAGCTCCCCTGGGCGCTGATGCCCGGGGCGTCCAGCAGCACACAGGCAGGTGGGCGAGCTCTCGGCCGTCCTCGGCTGGGGATGAAGTCTGGTTGTAGCTGTTGGTGTTAGGAGGAGCATGCACGCGCGTGTGTAAGAGCTGGGAAGGTGAGAAACCTGAACTCTTTGGCAGGGGCTGGCGGTAGCCGCTGTTCTGGTGCGTGTTCTGTGCCTTTTGTGTGCCGCGACAGCTGTGGGAACCAGGATAGCTGGTTGCCTGGGGACGAGTTTGGCCGATTCCTCATCTTCCAGAAACTTGCTTGATAATTGAGGTAGGGCTAGATTCCTTCTTGGAAGCTGTAGTCTCCTGATAGGTTTCATGTAGAAAATAGGCAAGAGAAGTAGGCAGGTGTCTGGGGTGCGAGACTTCTATTTCTGTCTGTGTTCCTGGAACTTAATTTTGAAAAGGCTCAAAAAAGGAGAAAAATGGATGACTGGTGTCAGGACATTGGAACTTAAAAACCGTCACAACTGATAGCCAAAACTATTTCAGACAATTTTCATTTTTCTATGAATGTTCAGTTGCAGCTTAAAAAAAGATCTGAGGCATTATGAATCAGTGCTGATTTCACCCTCAGGCCGGCAGTTCAAAGCTGAATATAGTGAATTTTAGAAGCATTCACTAAAAGCCTCTATTCCTTGTTTACTATGTGTGTTATCCACAAAGGGTAGAAAACAGAGACAAAAGTATGTAAACAAATTTTACCATGAGGGAAACAGGGAAGAGTTGCCCCCTAAACTGAGTAATTAAAATTAGCATGACTAGATTTTGCAGTGTAACTGGAGGTGAGTGAATTAGTCGTTGTGAATAATATGTGTGATAAATTCAGACCTATTTTTGTTTGTGATTTATCTAGGAATGAACTTTAACTTTTTATAAATAATCACTCAATTTTTGCTGGCTAGCTGAGTAACTGAAAATTCATAAATCGGTATGAACTAGAAGTGCAGAGTACTGCAATCTGCATATGAAAACCTGGGTTTACACAAATCTAAGGTTTTTTTTTTTTGATTCCCTGTCACCATAGTAACTGAACATTTTCTGTAATGGTGAACTAGTCTTGCAATGTGAGTGTGAGATAGGGCACTTTTACCTCCAGGGGCTGAGATGGCGAACCGGATCGTTGGGGTGCCTGGTACCTGCCAGTCACTTGGTGTGAACTGTGAAAATTGGGTGTGTGGAGTCAAAGGGGGTAGGTACTTGGTAGCATTGCAGTGAGTTCAACCCAAATCTTCCTCACCAAGGGTTGGTGCCTGGCTCTGTCAGTGCAAGAAAATCATCTCCAGCTGTTCAGCCAATTGAGGGTCTGTTTGAGAAAATACATTCCCGCCATCATTTTCTGGCAGAAACGCACTGTAACGTGGTGCCAGCCAGGCAGTGGCATGTGTGGCGCAGGTGGCTCGGCAGTCGCAGCCCGGTGGTGCCACTGACTCCTCTCCTGGCATGGTAGTCCTCGTCCACCCCACGCTCTCCCCGGCTTGCTTTTAAGTAGTGGGGAGTCACTCTGGGGGTCCTTAGTGGCTGTACAACCAAAATAGTGGAGAACTGCCCCAAGCCACAAGCATCGTGGTGTTGGCCAGCAGTAGTCTTTGGCTCGAAGTGACCGGGTGGGCAGTTTTGGTGACAGATGTTCCCCAAACGGGTCGAAGCTGTTCTGCCCGCGGCAGCTGCTGGAGCAGGACAGGAATGGCTGCTGTGCCTGCTCTTGTGCTGCGTTGCCCCCTGCTAGCAGAATGATGGTCATCTGTGAACCCCCTGTTTTAGCGCAGTTCTGCAGTATCGTAACAATGTGGGCTTTTGGTTTTGGGCTTTTTGAAATTGGTAACTGCTGTCGTGCCAAAACTAGTGTTTGTGTTATAACCCATGCTTTCCCCGTCATTCTTGAGCAGTGCCTGTTGCCTGTTGCTGGCAGGACTGTTAACAGATTTTTTTTTTTAATAAGAAATTTTCTGAAATTCATTAGAGAAAAATAACAGCCCTTTGATTTCTGTCCATCCCCCTCCTTTTTTTCTCCTGTTTAACAGGCTGTAGTTTATTGCTGAAAAATGCAGATAACGATGCTCCGTGGGGAAAAATATTTTTTTGACAAAATGATTAATGTAAATATACATAGTTTACAGTTCAGAGTGAGAGTTTGCTGGTAATCTGTCAGCAGGGGTATGTTCTGCAGTCCCCCAGCCTCGCTTCCAGTCCTTTATAAATATCAGTGAAATAAGGACGTACCAGTGGGTACAGCGGACAGCTAAGAGCAGGAGGAGGAGATGCGGAGAGAAGGCAGAATAGCAATACGAAAAGAGAACTCGCATCATCTCTTGTAACGTTGAACTTTCAGTATGCATCAGGGCTAAGCTCTTCTGTCCATTGCAGCTGTAAAATAATGCTGCATTTTCTGTTCCTTCTTTCTTCTGAGAATCAGTGTGCTGAAAGTGGCTGTGTCCTGTGGGTGGGGTGGATAACGCTGTAAGGCGGTGATGAAGATTTTGGCCAATGTCTTGTTTCTCAGTAGCTGGTCAGCGTGCATTGGCTTCGGCCGAATCCCCGCAGCCCTGCCGATGAGTGTGTCTGCTTGTGCGTCTCCTCTTAAAGCAGGCCAGAAATGCTCAAAAGCAGACTGAGATTGTACGTTGTTATTAGCATGGGAGATTGATTTTGTTCACTGGTTTTAAATCCAAATGGAAAATCATACTTCCATGATGATCGTCTTTTCCTTAGAATGTAATTATGGCTCTGTGTAATACAGCTGTTCTTTATCCAGCAGTTAATAAAATATCCTAGCTGGAGGCAACTAGTTGGACCTAATTTACGTGTAAAGGGATCTTGTGACATTTTTTTGGTGGGAGAGGGGGAGAGAAAATAATCCATTAACACGTACAGTAAAATTGTTAGGATAAAAGCCATGTATTTTAAAAAAGTTCATTTGCTTATAATTATTAATGAAATACATGGCTAAATTTACTTCAGTATTTGCACGTTGCTTAGTTTGGACAATAAAACAGGACTGGACAACTTCCCTACCTCATTTTATTCGGTTTCTGTGTTGGTTTGAGTCAAAGACTCCTAAATTAAAGGGAGGTTTTTCACTGAATTCAAGCGTTTAGGATTAATCCGTAATAAGACATAGTCACATAACACGTAGGCTGACATTATTTCAGGGAAATATTAATATGTAACCTTCCACCTTTTCACTGAAATGATAGTATTTTTATTCATCATTTACATTTAAAAAACTTTCAATCTCAGTTTTGATCATCAGTTTTGATTATCAGTGTTGTTAGAAAAATAAGATTATTTGTAAGGGTCTCAGATGTTTTCTTTCATGCACTCTGCCTCCCCTGGTTGGTCTGTCCCTAGCCTGCTGCCTTCCTCAGCTTCAGCATATTTTACTTAATTAGTTCCCTAAAGGCCATTATGTGTGATTTTTCCCAAAAAGGGAAGGAGCACAAGGCCATCAAAATGATAAAGGCCTCGAGAGCTCTGGCTGCTGCTTTGTACACTCAGATGAATGAGGCCTCCCCCCCGTGCCTCCTTCCGAGGGGCAGCATACAACTCTTGGGAGAAGTCTCGTGTTTATTTCACTAGAATGTTATTATTCGTACCCTTTTGGTACTAGTAACTGATATTTTCATGTGTTTGTAAGGAGAGTTTTGTGGGCTGCCAGGGCCCCGGGTTATGTGAGCGCTCACTGCTGGCAGGCCCGCCAACATGGCGGGCGGCGGGGGGGCCCGGGCGGGGGGGGGGCCCGG
>NW_009612282.1:19333-42725 GCF_000690535.1 Cariama cristata
CCCACCCCTGCGCTGGGGGGACAGAGAGTGCCTTGGCTGACCCCTGGCTCTGCCGAGGAGGCTGCTTAGCCAGAAAGACTTGCCAAGCCTCCTCCCTTCAAATTTTATCCGTTGGCTTATTAAACTGTGTATTATTTCCCCCCAAAAAATGTCTCTCTTCTGTATCTTTAGATCCTCCTGGCAGCGTAGGCGTCTTGACAGATGCTCATCTAATCTGTTGATAAAAACCTGCAGTGATGGGAGATCTGACATCCTCGCTGGTTAGTCTGTTAACTGTTTCTGGTTAGATTGCTTTTTTCCCCAGTATTTAAACTAAGTTTCATTTTGTGAAAAGAAGCCGACTTGTTCATGTGTTTCCCTCAGTGGTTATGAAGGCGAGTTGATCAGCCGCCCTGGGACAACTCCTCATGCAGAGGAAGACTGTTACCGTGTCCTGCTCTGGTTCTGTCTTTCCCGGGCAAAACTTCCTCTTGCAAGGAAGCCACGACAGTGGAGGTGCATTTCCACCGTACTTTACTTCTACCGGTTAGGTACACGGTGGATCCAAGCTAAACCTATTTTAACTCTCTTGTAAATCTTGCCATGCTCTAAACAGAGTAGACATCCTTTGTAAAATCAAAGAGTTACATGGGCTAAAGCGTTATTACTTTGCTTAGCAAAGAATTTAGAAGGTGGCATAAATCTCCTTTTATACTGATTATTGCTCTGTGAGTGAGAGAGGGAAATGTGAATTGCTTTTTCTGGACCCGATGAGTAGATTTGAGTGTGATGGATGATGGGTGACGCTTTCACAACCCATCATTCACGGAGGTGCACAAATGGAGAAGCAGCAGTGCCTTGGCTTATCAGCATATGCGTTTATCATATTGTTTAAGGCAGCCTTGTTAGCTGCATTGGCTGTTGTGCCCTGTGTGCTGTGGTGACTTGGTAATAAGTGATGTGTGGCCTGGCCTCAGCAGCTGGAAATTACATTATCAAGAAAAGCTATTGGCTCTTTAGTCTAAGCCTGAACTTGAGTAGAAGAGGCGGCGCAGGGAAGCATCAAGAGAAAATTGCTTCAGTGAAATCATAACACTTTTCTTAGAGTCCAGGAGCGCAGGGAAGCATCAAAACTCTAAGGAGAAAATTGCTTCAGAGAAATCATAACACTTTTCTTAGAGTCCAGGGGTATCCGAGGTGAAGAAAGCAGTAATTGCAGCAATCCCTCACCTGAAATATTTGATGGATACTTTCAAGGAAGTTGCTGTGTATTCTGAAGTGAGAGCGGTTGATAGACCAGGAGGTTGTGCTGCTGTTCAGAGGGACCTTGACAGGCTGGAGAGATGGGCTGCAGGAGTCTCCTGAAGTTCAGCAAAGGGAAGTGCCAAGTCTTGCATGTGGGGAGGAACAACTCCAGGCACCAGTGCAGGCAGGGAACCCACTGGCTGGAAAACAGCTCTGCAGAGAACGACCTGAGGGTCTTGGTGAACAGGAGGGGTTGAACACGAGCCAGCAATGCACCTTTGTGACAAAGCAGGCCGACAGCATCCTCTGCGTTAAGGTCTTGTCCAGCAGATCGAGGGAGGTGATCGTAATCCTTCCCCTCTGCTCAGCCCTAGTGAGACACATCTGGAGTGCTGGGTCCAGCGCTGGGCTCCCCAGGACAAGAGGCACATGCACACACCAGAGCAAGTACAGCACGAGGCCATGAAGATGCCCAAGGGACTGCAGCATCTCTCACATCAGGAGAGGCTGGGAGGCCTGGGACTGTTCAGGCTGGGGAAGAAAAGGCTCAGGGGGATCTTATCCATGTGCATAAATAACTGTTGGGAGGGAGTGAAGATGATGGAGCCAGACTAATCGCTGGTATCCAATAAAAGGGCAAGAGGGAGTGGACAGAAGTTGAAATACAAATTCTGCTTAAACATACAGTAAAATATGGCAGGTTTTGTTTGAATGGGTTTTTGTTTTCAAATGATGATCTAACACTAGAGTGGGCTGCCCGGAGGGGTTGTGAAGTCTCCATCCTTGGAGATGCACAGCACCCGACTGGATGCTTGAGCTGCCCCGGCCCCTGGCAGCGAGGCTGGGCTGGTGGAGGGTCTCCAGAAGTCCCTGCCAGCCTCTGCTGTTTGGTCATTCTGGAGGTCCATGAGGTGCTCCTGGCAAGGACTTGTCAGTCTAAATGATTGCTTGATTTCCCCTCTGCCTTTCTCCCTCTGAAGATTTACAGTGGATTTCCCCCGATCCTATGGCTTCTTGGGCACCACACCACCTCCCCATCGCTGAGCCCTGACCTTGGCTTCCCCATCTCGGTGCTGACCCATGACCAGCTCTGCCAGAGCTGATAAGAACAGATGCCTTGGGTCATCCAGGCCCTTCTGTTTGGATATTCTGCAACTTGCACAGCAGCCGTGGCTCCCTGTGGGCAGCCCACTCGGTAGTTTGATCATCGTTTGAAAACAACAGCCCAAGGAGTTTCCTTGGAGAAGGAGCTGCAGTGTCCTGCTGGGTGCTCTGGTTCTCCCCCCAGGCAATGTAGTGCATTGGGTGGATATTGGCATCTTCTGGCCTGCTTTACCGTTCAAGGTGAGACAGGTCAAAATTATGTTAATAAGTATCTGTGAAATGCTTTAATGCAGCTTGGAGGGGAACTCATAGTTGTTTAAAAAAAAAAATAAATCCATCCACCAAGAATATCTTTTAACATAATAAAACCAGAAGCATTAAATCTCTGAGTCAACATGCTTTAAGCTACGGAGTTGGTTAAGTGTGTGTGTAGGACCATAGGTGGATCTCCCTGTGTAGCAGAAAGCTGTATTTACGCCTGCCACTGATAATCAATTGTTCTTTCCTTAAGAAAATAACTACAGATTATAAATGTAAAACATACCGAAATTGGTTTCCCCCTTGCAGGCTTAAAGGACGATTGAAATGATGAGTGCAAATCAGTGTGCTCAGATCCGGACTCTAACTCGCACACTTGCAGTTTTGTAGCAGAAGGTGTGTTTTCAGGAGATGGTTTTGAAGTTAGAGCCCCATAGGTGAGTGGAAGCTCCAGGCAGCTTCTGAGACCTCGGGCTTAGAGAAGGTAAGTGCTGGATCTTGGGATTTAGGTGGTGTGGGGGAAGTGTTTGGGGGAGTGCTTATATACGTACCTGGGTCACAGAGGCAGAAATGGGAAAACAGGGAGCGCCATCTAAGAGTGTTTCAGCATCTCGTAAATTTAGTAGTTGCTGTCTGATTAAAAAAACCCCAGCCTTACAGATGAACTTGAACCTTTTTTTTCCATTCTCCTGCTTGCTAATTTGACTGTACCATGTTTATAATTCTCTTCAACAAGGGGATATGCCTAGGAAGTGCAAATATGAAGGTTGTGTGTGTGGCTTAGAATTTTTTCATTTATTCAAAAGGTGGGGAAATAGCCCTTTTAGATTCATTATACTGTTACATGTTAAATTTCTTGAAGCACACTAATAAAATAATGATGGGCTGGACTCCAACTGGATTTGAAATGTTTCACATAGTTTACTAATATCTTTCCCATCATGATGCCAGAACATCTGTCGTGACTTTGAGGAGGTAGCAAATGCAATTTGGAGAGAATTTTGGACTGGTAGTTATTTTAAGCAGGATCTTCTTACTTGTGGAGCTTCCTGCCATTGCTAAGGCAGCACTTAAATGTTTCTTCTTTTTCTTGTGTGCCATTTAATCCAATTAGTGTGCTGGAGGTCCCTCTGAATAGTACTGTGTGAAGCTGTTCAGTTTAATAAAGTTTAATGGAAATTATAAACGTTAAATGCTTGCTTGGGGCAGCGTGCGGGACTGGCTGTGCGGTGAGGTGATGGAGCGACGTGCCGCGGAGCACAGCCTGCAGTGCCGCGTTTGGTGGCAGTGCCGGAGCCGATTTCAGCGGTTCCTGCTCCTGGCCCTGCAGGGACCCGGTGCTCACTGGCACCAGACTCTGCGTGGCCATCAGCGGAGCAGGACGGTGAGAGTTAGCGACAAGTATCTATATGAGTGCAACCTTCCAGTTTCTTCCTCTTGTTGGCTGTATCTTCTTCTTTTTCGTGGTAGTATCTTTGTCTTCCTCTTCTTGGTAATATCTTCTTCCTCTTTTTGTAGTATCATGTATCTTTAATAGCCTGGATTTCTACAGGGTTTTGCTAAGAGAAAACCAGCGGTTCTTTGGTAAGATCATGCTTTAGACAAAACGCAGGAGGTATGCTTCTGTCATTGTTTGCGGAATGGAGTAACTCCTTACTGTTGCAGTAAGGGTGCAGCTGTCCTCCCTGTTCCTTTGTCAGTGTTCGGTAGGTGCCCTTCTACCAGAGTGGGCGTCGTGAACAAGAACTGTCAGCGCTGCAAAAACTTACCGTTTTGTCCTATTTTGCATTTATTAGCATGCACTAATTATTCATAGGAATAATTACCCTTTACCAATTCACATTAATTTAGATCACTTTTGAAAAGCAATCAAGAGGAGCAGGGAATGATAATACATCAAAGTGAATAAGGATATGGCACAAAAGAAATAGGGTGCATTTTTATGTAAGAGACCATGTCAAGTCACTGTCAGCTTTCTCCTTGAAATTGCAATTATTTGAACTCAGTTTGATGGTTGGTGCTAAAGGCCATCTGTGCTCCCCACCTCAAAAGTCCATTCATGCTCTTCATCTCGCTTTTGTATCTCTTCAACAAGGAAAAACATCATCTTATGGGGTGACATTGAGAAAATGGACAAAAAGATGTGCTAGGTCATTCTGCCATTAAAAACTTGCTTGCCTGTCCCTGAACAGGTTTGTTTAAATTCTCAAGTGCTTTGATAATCAGGGAGCACAGGAAGCTTAGGAATACAACGAATTCTGGCCTGCCTTTGGCTGCAGAGATGGGCACTGACGTCTCCTTCGTTGCCATGGCCGGTGTGTTTCTTCTTCTGCAGGGGTGAAGGTTTTGACAGTACAGTCAGGTCTGGGTGTTTGCTGGGAGAGTCACATATCTCTGCAGTGCTGTTAAATGTTACTGTCTCTAGATCACCGTTGGTCTTTCCTGACTTTGAACTAGGCAGCAAAGACGAAAAACCTAGTGTCACATGAAACATGTGGGCTAAAAATATGTACTAAGTTTTTTTTGCTCTGGGTAGATCATCTAGGCAGATGCTGCTTTGAAAGCCAAATGTGATGTGATGAAATAGGAGTGCTTTGGTAGACAAAGATATTGAGTGAGTAATCCTTAGGGAAGGGCAAGAAAAGGCAAGATTAAGTTTAGGTCAGAGGACAGCATGAGCAGTGGAGTGTAGATGGAGGCTTCAGTGGTCTATGCATATTGGAAGAGAAGAATAATGACCTTATATTAGTTTAGTGCTCGCTCTGCTTCAGTGGTTAAAACCTTGTTTTCTCAATTCAGTGAGATGGATCTCTTCTGTTTTTGCAGTGAGGTTGAAACTGCGCCTGTACACGACTGCTGGCAGTGTTTGCTCAGCTGGCGCTGGTCTGCAGGAGCAGCCGAGTGGCTTCGTGTGACACTGGTCAATATTGGCCGTTTGTAGCTAGCGCTAGCCGTCTTCTATTGTGAGCGTCTGAGGAAAGGAATGGTTCTTGCACAAAAGACAAATACCAATGAGTTGTATCATGTATAGTTCCTGGATTATTTTGCTGACATTGACAAAATTTTAGCATCTGAGAAGAAATCTCTCTTCAGGAGTGTTTGTCAGGGCATTGGTTACACACTTGACATGCAGGGAAGGGTGGGTGTCAGTTTGGTTAGTCTCAGATAACACAGTGTGTCGGTAGATACGGAGCTGGGATGCTGCTCAGGCTGGTTTCGTGTATTCTCCTGCAAATCATTAATACGCTGTAGCACATTCGATGTTCATTATTGACAGCTAAGTGAGTGAGTCCCCTAAGTTCGTTTATTCACTGCTTTGTCTTTGTGCTGTCGGATTCAAGTAAGGACGCGCTCTGAATCTATGTGCTATATCAGGACTTGTTCCACCATAGAGGCTTGTGTTAAAGGAAAAACACAGTTACTGTATGACTGTAGACTTCTGTTTATTTGAGCACTGATGGAAGGATGTAATAATAAAATGAATTCATGTGAGGAACAGTCACAGCATGTCACAACTTTTATTTGTTTAAAATTTTGTGTTTAAAATAGTTTGTATACAACATAAGGATATGAGGAAAATACAGTTTTCTAGCAAAAGTGCTTCAATACTTAATTTGATTTATAAATGATTTGGTAAGCACAGATGTGCAATAGCAACGAATGAATTGAAACAAAATGACTGTGAATGTTTTCCTTTACTTTGGGATCCAAACCCATGGGATGTGCTGTCTGGGGCCTCAGGGATTCCTCCAACCGTGCTGCGTTTCCCTCCTTCCAGCAGTAGCTGCAATTCCAGAGGGGATTTCAGTCCATAAAGTTCTATCGGATGTTGATGGCGAGCTGTTCACACTGGCAGCTTTTGTCTGGCGCTGCCAATCAGGAGCTATAATGCTCTTTAGAATAAATCTCGCATCAGGCAAGGAAGGGCTTGTCATCGTTGCTTGGTGGCTTGGGGTTTGGACCACACTTCTCCTGCGGCAGTTGGAGTAAGCTGGCACTGTTCAGGCTCCCCTCTTCAGATGCCTAAAGCAGGAGGCAGGCAGTGAGCTGGGACCCCGGCTGGGGGATGGTCCAGCTCCGGCTCCCGAGCCGCAGGCAGCACCCTCCTCGCTCTCTCAGACTGGCATTAGGCTTGCTTTTGAGCCCTTGGCAATACAGAAATCACAGTATTACCTTTATTCTTGTTCGGGAGCCGTTGGGTAGTAGATGAGATGTGAACAAATCCCAGTCCTCCAAGCTGCCTGTGCTGCCGGCGTTTGCTACACCATGGAAGAGCCTTCTGGTAGCAGCAGGACAGGAGGGTGGATGGTGCCTTTAGGAGATGGGTGTGTGGCACAGAACCGGGGCTGTAGGAACAGGAGCTCAGAACAGTGAAAAGTCATTTTGGATGCTGTGCTGCTGCTGTTACGTCCATGTGTTTGATCCCCAGATGTTGGTGTCTCTTTGCATGATGGAGAGTGATGGCTGACGGTGCGGCATGCCCGACTCTGGCTGAGAGTGGTGGCTGGCAGCACTGAGGGGTTGCTCCTGCCTTATTCTCCCTGGTGCGGAGAAGGGATTGCTGCCTTACTGAGGGTGCTGTATAGCTCATGTTTCTGACTCTCTTGCCAGTTGGCTTGTAGCATACTGCTCAGTTGGGAGGAACCTAAGATTAACAGAAAGAGGTGCGAAGCAATGGGGTTTAAAAGGGCAGGTGGCTGCTGCTGGTATGGAGAAAAACTCCCAGACTTGATAATTTTGACGTTTGGTCCTGATGCCGAAGTCTTTGGTACCTGCCTTTACAGTGATGCTGTAATACCTTACAGCCATGGGGTAGTTTGAAATTAAGATTTTTCTCTTCAGTGTCATTGAGATCCCATGACGTTTAGGAATGAGGATATGCAGGGCTGAATTCTAAAACCAGTGCCGATTAGGGATTTATTTTTTTTTATTTATTTTTGATTTAGCATTACCATATCAATGGCTGTTGTAGGAAGAGCTGGGGTAAGGTGCTCTGTGGTTGGCCTGACAGATCTTGCCCTCCTGAGACTTTAAGATGCCTGCTCTTTCCTGATGCTGATCTGACAGGTACTCCTAAGCTCAGAAGCATGCCCTTGCTGTTCCCCTGTGGTGCCTTGTCCATCTTGTGTCTCAGTAATACTGAAAATACTCGGGATCTGTCAGCGGTGATTTGGGTGGGAAGTGCTCTGCCTGAGTTGGTGGGGAAGTGTCAACTGCTGACCCGCACAAAGCCCTGAAGGCAGAGGGCTGGGGTCAGTGGGGTTTTATGATGTGTTTATTAGAAGGTGATGCAAACTGCAAGAAGAATAGTGCAGTGGAGAACGGAGAACACGCTCCCTGTGGTGAGAGCTCCAAGTTTGTGCCGAGACGGAGAAGAGACAGTTTAGGAGCGGGGAGGAAGCGTGTGTCCCCAGTGTGTGCTAAAATACCCTGCTGCGGATGGGGAGTCTGATCTGAACCCCAAACCCGCTGGTGCCGCATGAGAGGCTGCTCTGGGGCCAACTCCTGCCCCTGCGCACAACGAGAGGACAGACCCACATCCACCTTCCCTACGCTGCCTTTTGTCCTCCTGGACATCTGGCTTGCTTGTCTTGCTGAAGAGACAGTTGGAGGAGGCATTTCATGCAATAACTGTATGTTGAGGGGGGAGATGATGTGATTTAGGCTTTAGTTTAGGTCTAGCTGTTGAGTGAAGAGATGATGCTAAACAAATTTCAGAATCATGTACATTTGGGCAAGCTGAGGAATGGGAGAGAATGAGAATAGCGTATGGAGCCAAGCAAGGAACGGATGGCCTTATGAGGAGCCTGAAGGACACCCATTTTTTAAGAGAGTTAATCCAAGCGAGTGGTGATTGGTATCTCAAGGGCAGAGGTTAAAGGTGCCACTGAATGAGCTGATGCACTTGCCGTGAGAACTGAGGCGACGTCCTTTGTAACACTGTTCACCAGGATAAATGATGAGAAAGTGATGCACAAAGGGAACTCTGCTCCGGGAAGAGAGGAGATGTAAGGTGGAGCCTGACAGCGGGCAGCTGCTCGCTGGCTGGGGAGGAGCGCTCACAAAGAAGCTCTTGTGCTGAATTCTGCAGTTTGAAGATGGGTAAAATTGTGGCTGATGCCTTCTAAACATGGAACGGTTAAAGCAGAAAAGATAACACGTGTTTGGAACGCTACCAACATATAACACGTTGCACATGCATTATATAGGCTCAGGGAATTGTGTTGAAAATAGCTGAGCCTACAGGCTACTTGGACAAAGCAAATATTAAGGACATTAAGTTGTCATCTTGCTAAGCTTGACTTGCCCTTGTTATTAAGGTCATTTCATTGCATATTTTGATAACCATGAGGTACTTGTCTAATAACTTTGTACTTAAATTTTTTTTTTTTCCTTTAAAAGGAAAACGTTTTGCTAGATTTTTGTCAAGCTGTCAGTGAGGGCTTCATACATGCAGGAGCGGTGGATAAACGCTTTCCAAAGTAATTTTTCTTCTTTTCATTCTTAGGCCAACAAATCAGGAGAAGCTGCTTTGTCCCATCATGCAGGTCAAGTGGAGAAAGAGAATGTTTTTGAGAGGGACTACAGGCGTGCTGTGCTGTTAAAGGAGGCGAGAGCCTCTATTCAGTCGCTGCAAGGAGTGGACAGGGGAGGGTCCGTTCCTTGTGTTTTTAGAAGGCTGTTCCAATGTCAAATCCTGTCCTAAAAATACACTAGATATTGCCTGAGAATATTGGCCCCTAGAGATGATCTTGGGGCCGAGGGAAGCTCAGGACACCTGCCCAGAGAAGCTCAGTATTTCAAAAGGGAGTTTTGGGAGAGCTCGGGAGAAAAAAAAAAATTTACGTTTGGAATACAGACTCCTACGTAACAATAACACATTAAAAGATGATGATGCATGTAAGGCAGTGCTGCTACCTAAAACCTCTATGTTTTAACTAAGTGTTAATACCCATATGTTCTAAATTCTGAATTCCTGGCAGTTTCTTAATAGGTGCTAGTCTGTTAGGCAGAGGTCTTCTCCAAGGCTTGGGGATTGTGCTCCAAAAGAGGAGGGTGGGTGTTTCAGCCTGAACAAGACTTCGTTGTTGAAGAAACATTTCTGAACAGGTTGGTTTTTGTTATCATGAATATATGGGAAATACAAATATATATAGATAGATTAAAAAAAAAAGGTATTTGTCAATCAGTTCTAATTGGCCAACCTGTGGAAAATCCTTCATCTCTCTTTAACACTATTCTAGTTGCTTTCTTCAGTCTCTTTCCAATTAGCCTAAGTTAGTGTTGGCAATACTAGCATAGTGTGAATAAGCATCCTAAGCAGATGAAAAGATGTACAGGGGAGAGGGCTGAAAAGAAGCTGTGCATTAGCTCACAATAGAGAAGAGCAGCTCAGTGGCTTTTTGCATCTCTGCTCATAAATGCCCCCTGCATCAAACCAGGCATGTTCTGAGTTGGCTGCCCCATGGGATCTCAGGTCTCTTGCCAAACTGGTAGTATTTCTAACAGATTTAGCCAGGTTCTGTTCCTTTGAACTTCAGAAGTGAGGAAGAGGAGAGAAAGTGTGCTGCAAGGAAATACCGGATACCCCCCACCCGCCTGCACAAAAAGAGGCAAAGGGATGTCTCTTCTGTGTCAGTCTTGGAAGGGCAAAGTGTCAGAATTATGTGTTAGAGTGATAAATGTGAGATTGTCAAATTTAGTTAAAGCAGCTTCTAAATATGCGAGGAACAATAGTGGATCAGCAGAGAGAGGGGATATAAATACCGTCACTGATGTGGCAGCTGCAGCTGGGATGGCAGGCAGGGGAGAAGTGAGCTGGGAGGTTCTGGGATGTAGTGAGAGATCCACAGGATATTTTGAGAGGCTGTCAGATGGAAGAGAACCAAAACTGGTAATTAAAAAAAAAGGTGCTCTCAAGGTGCATAGTATAGAGTTAAATGGCTGATTTCCTTAGGTCCTCTGTTAGGTTAATGAAAACAGTGAAGCGGTGACTCAGGCATGCACTTCAGTTGTGCAGGTGGTGGAAGGGAGCTCACGCAGATTCACGTGGACTTCACAGGCCCTAGTGCAATGATGCTGTTCCTCTTACGTCTGTATTTCCAGCACTCTAGAGGGAGAGTTCACAGCAGTAAATGAGCCCTTAATTTAACAGAGTTTTAAAACAGAAAATCTACAGTAACTAGCTACGTGTGCTATTTTTGAGAGGTGCAAAGTTTTGGGTCTGATGAGCTTCAGGGTGCACTGAGCTGCCCGCAGGCTCCCCCAGACCCAACACCTAGTGAGCAGGGCGGCAGTGGTCCAGGGAGCTGGGCAACCGAAGAGGTGCCTGCAGGGCTGCTCCCTACTGCGAGTCTAACCTGAGTAAATAAAATGGGACGTGGAATCTTTTAATTATTCTTGACAAACAGATGAGGGTAGCTCTGAGAGATGTCAGAGGAGACTGTGCTGGGTTCCAGCAAATGTTTTTGTCTCAGCAGGACTCGGGCCAGGGCAGCAGTGCTTGCAGCAGAAGAGCTGGAGGTTGGGAAATGGAGGAGAACGCAGGAGGCAATGCCAAACGGGGACGGAGAGGAAAGAGCAGGGAAGGCTGAACTCCATTCTTGGCTGAAAGAGGAGGAACGGATGGGTTAAAGGCTTCCTCAATGTTGCCATGCTCAGAGAGCAGCGACGAGGCTGCCCACGTGAATAAAGGTGCCAGGGTCGAGAGCTGCGGTTATCTGTCACTGCTGCCAGGTTCTTACGGAGAGCAGCCCGCGGCCCCCAGCACGTCGCCTGTGCGGTGTGTTATAGCTGGGGCAGCAGTGATGGGAAACCCATGCATGGAAAGCAAGCAGAAGCCTTAAAAATAGGTATACTTAAGTAGGGGAGAGGACTGGGAGGTCCGTGAAGGGAATCCTCCCAGTAAAACACAGAGCAAAACAAGGAAGTCTGCGGAACATGAGATAAATAGGAGTGGTTTTGGCTAATCCTTAAGGCTTGGGATTTGTGTTTGCCGCAAGAAGGAGCGGGGGAGAAAGGGAGGGAGCTGTCTGGTCTCCTGGAAAAAATGGGTTGGGGAAGCTGGAGGCTGGGGCTGAGGCATGGCACTGCTGGGATGTGTTCTGGAGCTGTCTTGGAGGCTGGTGCCCTGCCCTCGGGGACAGCGCCGGTTTCTGCTGTAGCAGGCTGGGGAGGTGTATGAATGCCAAAATGGGATGGGTTTTTTTGTTTGTGTTTTGGAAGCATTGCATGGTCCTAAAACCAGTACTGTGTAGGGCGCGAACAGCAATAGGCTTCCTAATACTTGCCAGGATTAAGGAAGCAGTGGTCTTAGTGTTAGTCGTTCTTCTGGGGAGACCTGTGCTGGGGGAGGTCAGTGGTGTGGACAGTGCAGCTAACGCAGAGGTAGCTTTCTTTTTTTCTCCCGTGTGTATTGAATGGTTCAATTTTGAAGAACTTGTCTGGGGGAGACACTTGCTTTTCCGTTACCCCTGCCTTGCTGTGGGGCTTTTCTTTATGGGGAAAGCTTCTACCTTGTTTATTCTTTTGCTGTTGTTTTTTACCCACTTAAATAATTAAGAGTTGAAAGTGAAAGTGCCTTGTCCTTGTGAATGGGCAGGCAGAGAGCGAATTCACCCAGGCAGTGATGCAGGGCAGGGTGAGCATCGCTGGCCTTGTAGGTAAGGCATGGCAGCCCTGCCCTGCCGCGGCATTGCCCCTTTGCTCTGCAGATGACCTGAGTTTAGCGTGAATGTTTGTCAGCTTTTCCGTACCTGTGAGATGTGTGTATGTCCGCCTGCATGCCGACTTATGCATGCATCGTGTGTTTTTGCCATGACTGCAGTAGTGAGGATATTTAAGTGTGGGACCTGATTCACATGTGCGGTCACTCTGTACTCACTGAAGGCTTTCTGTATGGATACGACTGCATGCTTTTTGTGGGGCAGATCCTTCGGAAATAACGGGCTTACAGGCTTCATGTGTGAACCTCCCCTACCTTGGCGTGACAGTGAGTCTCTGGTCCACGGGAGCATCAGAGTTTAATGAGTGTGAAACGTTGAGACCCTCTCGCAGAGCAGGAATTGGTGGTGGTATTTGTGTGTCTGAAAGCAGAGTCAAAGCAGTGATGGGTGGCAGAGTGGAGCAGTGTGCCTTAGTGCTAAATGGTGGGGGTGCATCGAAGTTGTCACAGTCACAGCTGACAATTCAGAAGGATTAAAGGGAAAATAATGTTTTGATGTGCTTTTGATATTGAAGATTATCTGATGATAAAGTCATGAGATGTGTTATATGAGATGTTTATTTGCAGGGAGGTTTTTACATGTAATTGCTCCTTTTTGCTCCTTGAACTGGGCATCTGCAGCCATTTTTTTTTTTTTAAATGAATGGTAGAAACCAGGGACTGACTGGTTTATTCACCTCCCACTACTGCAGGGTTGTGCCCACCAACGCGCTTCCCTGTGCTTTCCCCACTCTTGCTGTGTGATGCAGCGATGCGGTTTCTTGCACTTCCTTTTAGTCTTCTTTTCAGCACTTAGTTTAGGTAAAAATCCCTTGCTTTGCTTGGACCAGTCCCTGTGTGTCCCCTGCTTGCCCTCTTGCCCGGTCCCCCACTACAGCACCCCAGAGCGGGGCTACTGTGCGCTGGGCTGTGGGCCTGATCCTGCCCAGGGTACCGAGCCCTGGCCCAGCACTTGCAGGGAATCGACTCTGCTACTGCGGCTTCTGCCAGCCAGGCCTGCCAGGCTGGGGGAGAACCACAGCCTGGGTGCTCTGAGACCCTCCAGGCACACGCAGGCTCTGACACAATCAGGGTGTTCTGCTGACATGCTGAAATCGGTGAATTTTGACCTCCCTGTGGAGTTCATCCATCTGCTCCGTGCTGTGTTGTTGGGTCCCTGACGTTTCTGGGGACGGGGATCGCATCCCCAGACGGAGGGGTGTCGGCGTGGGGTGGCATGGCACGGTGAGGGTTGGTAGTGGCTGAGTTGGTGCCTGCCTTCTCCTGGGTGTTTTGCTGAAGTTTGAATGTCAGGTGGGTGGGCGATTCATTAGTCTTCCTGCAACATCTATGCAGATTGCACTCTAAGCTTATTTTAGAAGAGCAAAAATCAGGAGCAATTAGCAATCTGCTTCAGGAGGAATCTATTAAAAAAGCAGACACCAGCTCTGTTGCATGCAAAGGACTGGGCTCTTCGCTGACTGCCAGCCAGCGTATCCCCGTGGTAGCCTGCGGGGCTGTGTGGACATACAGCGGTGTGACTTTTACATGCAGGCATCTCTGCTGACAGCCAGCAGTTGAAATAAAGCAATTGCAAATAATTAATATGGGACTTCCTGGGCTTGCTTTGTTTTCTGATGTATTTTAGATGTAAGGTGCAGTCTCACAGGCTCAGATAAAAGAAGGGAAAAGTGACAGCAGTGCTGTACAGGACTGGTGGATGTGTCTGTAGCCCGAGGTTCAGACAAGACTACAAAACCCCATGGAGGGCACCGGCTGCTTGAGCGTGTCCTGCAGTGCCTCACCCCCGTGCCGGCAGTGGAGAGCGAAGGTTGGTTTGCCGGCTCCTGGGGGTCGGGCAGTGGCACGTTCCAGGGGACACTGAGTAGGAGTTTTGAGCAAAGGTTAGATCTCCTTCTAGGTAGGTGGCAGTTCAAATAACTGAAGATTTTAATTTGTTTATTTACTTCATCTTGCCTTTTTTTTTTACTTTTTTAAAGTGAATGTCATTGATTGGTAGCTCAGTCAACCTGAAAGCCTCATATTTTTGCCTTATATGAAAGGATATGAATTCAAAGAATTGGAGAATTCTGCACATCTGAATGTGAGCAGAAAAGAAGGAAGGTATTTTCTTTTTTAAGCAGTGCCTTAACAGAAGGAATGCTCGCATCCAGCTCTTGTCTTCCTTGCACGTGTGATAAAAGGCAAACGTGGCAGGAGAGTCCTCCAGAGAGAGCACTGCAGAAATTCTGGCTGTGTGCATACCAAGGGAATAAAGTAAGGTATTTGAGGGATTATTTTCTAGAAGTGATGGACACCTGCAGAGACAGCTGACTTTAGCCAGAGCTGTAGCTGCAGGGAGCACTTTCTGTTCAGATGGTGCTTCAGGAAAAAAACACGTACATTGGCGCACATTGGTTGGGTTTGCCTGCTGACTCGCTGCTTCTTGTGAGCTGCACGAGTACCTCTGTAGCACTAATGTCCTTTCTTGTTTTCTGGGTGGGAAGTTAATGCTCTTGTACTACAACAGGCTATTTTTGTGTTTTCATTTGCTTTGTTTATTTATAACCATCTGGTTCTGTGCCCACTAATAAATAAAACCTGGGATGCTGGGGGAGATGATGAGAGGGGGCAATATGCTTTATGCTGATTTTCCCTCCTTTAGAAGGGAGCGATGCGATCACTTCATACAGAGGATGTGATGACTCTCACAGAAATGAAGCAAGCGAGGGCGATTATCTCCAGTTTGTGGGTGGCAGCTGCACAATCCAGTGATCCCAACATGATGTGTATTATTAGCCTCAAGTTGAGCTGTCTGCAGCCTGAAACATGCTCTAGGTCTGTAGCAGATGATGAATTCATGATGAGGTTGTGAAGTATTTGGCTGGATCCTGTCTGGTATGGAAAGCCATTTGGAGACCGTCTCCTCGCAGCTGTGGGTTTCCCTGTTGCACGTTCTTTACCTTCCGAATATCCACGTGGTCCTTCTGCAGCGCAGTGGTAAGATACAGCGGGTCTGTCTTCATCCTAAAACTGAATTCAAACAAAAATAGACCAGCGTATGAGAATGGGCACCCAAACCTGGACCAATTTTGAGAGCAAAACCGTCTCACCAAGTATCAAACCACTCCAGAGTGCAGCGCTGCAGCCTGTGCTGACTGCCCATCCTGGAGGAAATTTTTCCCTATGTTTAAAGGGTCTCCTGACTTGGATCAGGAAAACCCATCAGTCCTCTGTTAACTGCATCTCTGTGATAAAGACTGTGATGGGCAGGCGTGTGGGCTGCAAACAGCGTGTGAGCTGTCCTTTGGCTGCCCCTGACGTGAGCGAGAACGTCTGCCCAGAGCTGCAGCTGGGGATGCGAGGGGTCTCTGCTTTCTGTGGCAGGCAAGAGGCTCATTCCAGCTCCGGCAGGGAGCAGGCACTGCTGTCCTCCGTGCACCTGAACCTCTGATGGCCGTGCCCCTGGAATGAGAACTTGAGGAGGTTGGGGCCCCAGTCAAAGCCATATTTCATTCGGTTTTACAGAGCAGGTCTTTCTCCTCTCTCTCTCCCGTGCCAGAGCTGCCGGTGCTGGCGCAGTCCGAGGCTGGGTTTGCAGACGTCGGGGAGGGTTGTGCTGGTTCCTGCCTCTCGGAGGCACTGAAAGGTGAAATTCCTCCTCCTCCTCTTTGTGCGTCCTCTCTGCAGTTTCCAAGCTGGCTGGATCCGAGGACAGACAATTTACTTTCATTGGTCGGGGCATAGTTTTCCCTTACTATTCCAATATGATGCTTTTTCCAGGAAAGGAGGAGGAGTGAAGAGGAGTGTCAGCCTTGGGCTGACGTTTGGCAGATTTCTTCTGAGGCAGAGGCTTTGGAGGAAGCAGCACCGTTGATTCCCTGGCAGCAGCTGAGGCTTTCCCTGGTCGCGTGCTGATGAAGGCAGCAGGCAGAGCACGCTGTGCTCGCCTTCAGCCCATCTCTTCCGTGCTGGAATTGCAAATGCACAGTAGGGATAATTAACTGAGAAGACATGGAAGAGCAGTGTTTCTAGGTGATTGGGACATGCCTCAAGTGAAGCATAATCAGCCCCTGGAAATGCACAGGACGTTTTTGTCTGGAGGCATAATTTTCTTAAATGTGTCACTCAGTACCATCACATCCCTGGCTTTCCCCTTGCATGGGTTTGTGTTCAGCAGTTACACTTCCAGGGGATTTGGTTTAACTCTTCTCCTGAAAGATACACCCATTACCTTCATTTCTAACGAGTCTGTGTTACAAAGCCACCAATTCAGGCATCTCAGTGGGAGGTTTCACATTTTAGTTGCCATTCATGTGTAGCAGAGTCTGAGTGAGATAACCGCAGCCACCTCCTTTGGCTGAAGGAAGAGATCATTGCTTTGTGTTCAAAGTTATTGCTCTTACTACTACTTTTCCTCCAGCCTTACAGCACAGGGTCGTAGCTGGAGAGCCTCGGGGTGGTCTGGGGAGCTGCTGAGGATGGGCTGGTCCCGTCCTTGGCATTGCTCCTGCTGATCTGTCCTCCTTGGTGCATGCAGGTGGGTTCACCGTGTCCCAGCAGGCTCAGGACATGAACTCAGCTGATCCCACATGTGACCTTCAGCCCTTCACAGGTCATGGGATGTCAAAACTTTAAATGGGGAAACACTTTGGTGCCTTAAGGAAAAGTTGCAACAGTCCTTGGGATCTGGATGGGCTGTGAGCTAACAGAGAAGGCATCCATGCTTGCCACAGACTTGAAAACACTTGGTCTTTTGTGCAGTTTGGTTAGTATTTATAGACAGAGTGTATGTGGGGTGTTCGTACGTACTCTCATTCATTCTTTCACTTACAATGGGAAGTGCTGGGCAGCCTTAAGTATATGTGGTGCTCCACCCACTGAGAGTGAGGGATTGTAGGGAGAGGCAAGTATATAGGATATATAGGTTACCTTCCAAAGAATTTCTCGTGCCAGGAATCTGGAGTGCTCTGGTGGTGGGTTACACAGTCTAGCAGTTAACCTTCTCCTGGGCAGCCCCTCTCAGGCTTCTTTATGCTTCAGGGTTGCTTGAACCTTCCCTCTAACATAGTTTGCATGTTGACTTTCCCTGCATTTTATCCCTCTCTTTTGCAGTGCGCTGTACTTGGCTCAGCCTCTGCATCGGGATCGTCATATCCACGCAGAGCAGTCGAACCAGAGCACTGCTTTCTGTCTTCTGTGCCGCAGCGTCCTCGCCTCCTCGTGCACAGCTTTGAGGCTATCATCTGTGATTGTTTTTCTTTAATAAGCCTCTGCCCTAGAGAGTGAAAGCAGCTGATGCCCTGCCAAACTGACTGGCCCCTGAACAAGCAGTGAGTGGGCTGCTCGGTGTCCTGGGGGTGCCTGCAGAGGAGCTGCTGTGTGCTCCGGGCAGCCGTGCCCCGTGCTCCTCCTATGCCCGCCGCACTGACCCTCCCTGGGGCGTAAATTTGCTCTGCAGTTGGAGGAGCTGTGCAGATTTATGAGCTCTGAGGATCCCATCAGCAGGGACTGGCTCGCTGGCTGCAGTGGGTATCAGCTGTGACATGCTCCGCTTGAGCACGTCCACCCTTGGACGTCATGAAACCTCACAAGCCTTTCTTAGCTGGGATTGTCCTCTTCTTGACTAACTTTGACCGGGACCAGCCGGTCTTGCTTTGGTGGGGCAGCAGAAGAGGTAAGGTGGGCAGTCATCAGAGGTTGGTTGGGATGGAGGTCTCCCTCCACGGCCGTAGGAAGGGATGTGGCACCCTGCTCGCTGGCATCGAGCTGGCCGTGCCAGTGCCGCTGCCCGTCAGTCCTGCGGGGCAGTGCTGGGCACGTCCGTGCCGGGTGCAGTTTTTCAGAAGCTTGTTGCCCGCAATATTTTTAGGAACATTAAATCAAGCAAATACAAGAAATTGGGTAACTGCTGTTGTCAGACATGCCGATTTCTACACGCTCCTGAATTTGAATCTACTGTTTTGCAATTCGTTTTTACTTGGCTTTTTTTTTGTGTCCTTCTCCAATTGTAGGCTGTTTGGCCTTAGAGCGAAGTTCAGCTCGTTTCCACTACAGAGTGGCACGGTGGGGGACAGAACAATGGCAAAGAAGTCCAAGGAGAGACTTTTTTTTTTTTAACCTATCTGTAAAATTAGCATGGTAATCCTTCCCTCTTTCTTAGAGATTTTGAGGCTTATATGATTACAATTTATAGGTTGCTTTGAGATGTAAGATGAAAAGTTCTTTAAGGAATTAATTATGTATTTTAAAGCATGTAGAGGTGTAAAGCATTAGCCTGGAAGAGAATTAGTTCAGTGGATCCATGAATGCACAGATTTTTCAGGCCAGAAGGCGCTGCTGGATAATCTGATCTGACTTCTCCGTATAATATTTTATCCTGTTACTGCTGCGTAAGAAGTTGGGTAACTCGTGCAGATACCCAGAGCTAAGTCTAGTAACTGACTGTAAAGCTCTGCTCTCTTAATGGTCTGTGAAATCTTTCCATGACTGGATTAAGGAATGTGAGGTGCTGGAGTGAGCCATTTAATGATCTTCTCCTTTATTCCATTTCAGGGACTCGGGGTGTGATTCACATTCTTGTACAGCTCTCTTTCTTTCTCCAAGTTTGAATACATTCTCCTTTGCCTCTTACTGGCCCCAAAACACAGAGCTCTGGTTTACGTCATTTAGGGGCATTCAGCGTCTAAAAGACTTTCTCCATCTGATCCCACAGAGACAATGCCCGGCGCTGAACGCGCTGTGGTTTTCGTGCTGGAGAGAGCGGGCGGACAGAGCCTCTGGAGCTGATGCAGCCTGCGCCAGGAGGGCAGCCAGAATATCTGTTTTCTCTGGGGGGAAGAACCACCATCTGTTTGTGTGAAGCTTCCTTTTGTTCTTCTTAAACCTTGAATAAACACAACAACGGATCTGTTTGGCTCTTTCTTTTTAATGCTTTAACCAGTTCTTAAGGATTTCTTGCATCTTCCTTGTATTCCTAACAAGAAAAAACAGGGGAGGAACAAAGCCAGCGAAGCTAGCTGTTTTGCTTTCTTTCTTTTTTGTCCTGTTCCTACTTAGGAAGCGGTTGGGGACAGAGCTCGCTTGACTGCGGTGTACAAGGTGCTGGTGGAGGCGGGTATCCCCCAAAAGGCACGGGCAGCAAAGGATTGCCAGGAGTGTCTGGATGCTGGAGCCTTGGAACGGACCTCTGCAAAGTTTGGCTTGTTTAAAAACAACAGAAACAACATCAAAAAACAAACAACCCCCCCCCCGCCAAAACCCAAACCACCCCGAAGTCTTGTGTTGCTAAGTATTTCCTTGGGCTCATGCCACCTTCAGTCCTATAAATTATCCCTCCCAGTGTATCAGTGTAATCAATACAGGGCCGTGTAGCCCAGACAACGGGGTGTATCAGGGAATAAATGAGACTTACTTCCTCGGTGTTGCTCACGGTCAGACAAAAGTGGAGACAGATGTGGCCAATTCAGCCTGTGCATCGCTTTACTGCAATTCACAGAGGATACTTGGGCTGCTGATACGTGAACGCGTGCTGTGCATCTGCAGGTTTTAATGCTGAGTATCCCTTGGTGTCAGGGAACACTTGTTCTCCTTAATGTTGAAAGAAAAATTCCTTTTGCGGTGGTCTGTGTGGGTTTCTCCTTAGAGCTGAGTGCCCTTCCTCTAGGAAGAGGAGGACTGAAGGAAGGAAAATATGGAGAAATTGAGTGATTACAGGGATCAGTTAATTAAATAAAGGAAAGATATCTGAAAGTCAAGCAGGGATGTCAAGAGAGGATGTGATTGGAATGGGTCATGAATGATCTCATAGAGGACAGCAGCAGGGGATTTGCTTACTGTTCTGGCTGTGTTTGGAATTTCACTTATTTGTTGTGGTAGGCCATATTCTTGTCATTTGGACTTGCTCTTTATTTTATTGTTGGTGCTGACAGGTTACCTTACGGTGCAGCTCCGCAGACCTTGAAGGGCTGTCCCTGTGCAAGGCCGCGCGGTTCGTGATCAGATCAGTGGAGGCTTCTCCTTATGTCCGTGCTCGCCGAGGCGGACTCGCAGGACACGTAGCCCTAACGAGGCACAGGCACCCATGCACGCACGTGGGTTTGCAAAGGCTTCAGAAGGACCTGGGGTCAGAGCCTCCCGCCGCATTGGGGTGAGTGGCTGCTCTTCCTCGTGAACGAGGTCCTGTGTGCCTGGGCTTTGGCTTGATGCTTCATTCTGAGAGTAGCTGACTCTTCTTCCTCTTCGGCGGCTCTCGCTGAACAATTTCTTCTGTGCAATTGCACCATTTTAACCTTCGTTTTTGCAGTAACCGTCGGTTGCAAAACCCGGTGGTATCGGAGTTCTGTGAAGAGCATGGCCAGTCTTGGGCTGCCAGAGACTGCTGCTTCTCCAAAGAGTTTCCTTATTTTGTGTTCAGATATGAATTTGGGGTTGAAAATGGAAAAAGCAGGGCAGCGGAGTTTTCTGTTTTTCTGTGCTGCGCCATCTTGAGTATCTCTTTTTATTGGGGCATTGTGCCCAGTGATGCTGTTGGAGATGCGGTCCCTGCGGTGGTTGTGTGCCAAGGCGTGGTAGCAGAACCGTGGGAGCAATGGATGGGAAGAAGTCAAGGACAGCGTGGGAACCAAAGTGTTTCATTGCTTACATCACTGGTGATGTGCAGGGTTGTTATGAATAGTGAGGGCCGATAGAACCTGCTGTTTTCACGTGATTTTGGTCATCTTCTTCCCTCAGAAGACTCTCCAAAAGAAAGAAGTCATCCGTTGTTATGAGTGAGGCTGTATGTTCATGGAGAAATTATAAAGTTCATCCTAAGTATCCACGCTTGCCTAATTCTTTTTTTTAGCCTTGCAACAGCAGACCTGTTTATTTTTCTTAAATACTGCTTATCTCTAAATTCAGGGGAGACTGTATGTTCTTGGTCCTACTTTCTTTAAAAGAAAAAAAAAAAAACACCAAAAACGTGCAGGTCCTGTTCTGAGCTCCCACCTTAATCTCTTAGATTTGGTGTCAGGGGTCGAGGTCCTTGTGTTCATTTTTAGATATTGCAATGAATTTTGTGCAAACTGTGGCCACGTTTTTTGACAAAAAGAGCCTGAGTTTTCATTTGCTTGCTTTCTGACTTCCCTGCAGACACCTCCATTTGAGATACGGCAAAATAAGCTTTTGAGGGTTACTGACAGTGGTATTATACCGAGCATTATGTGGCCCTTTTAAAGCTGTTAATGTGGAATGGAGACTCTTTAGAAATCAAAGAAATAGAAGAATAGAAAGCTATATTTTTATCTTTATAAAAAGATGTAAAAATATAGTACTGAGTGGTGAGACCAGTCGAACTTGGCAGTCTGACAAACATTTATTTTTCCAAAGGGCTGCAGCCTGTCCAGGGGTGTGCATCCAGTTCTGGTCTTCCGAGGAGCGGTCCCAGGATCTGGGAGGTGCCGTGCCTGGTGGCCTTGCTTTAGGGAGAGTTTTCCCCTTGTTTTATCCTGAAGATCAGGGTAAAATGGAGCAGGATGCAGTGAAAGCTTCCACATTTACCCCCCCTCTGGCAGGCCTGGCCATGCTGGTTTTCCCATTTACTGACCGGTTTTTAATTTTTTGCTTTCTTAAAAGATCCTATGAAAGACTCTATAAAGAGAAAATGCGTTCTTTTTAATTGTAATGGGAAAACTTAAACTAGGTAACTGCAACTATAAATAACTTCAAGAAAAAGAAGGATGCTAGAATTTCAGATTAATGATGACAACTTTTGCTTCAGTTTTAATCAGAGATGTCTGCGTGCTGTTAGCATAGAAGAAACGGCAGCGAAGGTTTTGATGTTTGATAGCAGCTTTTCGTGCGGACAAGAGTGGCCGAAGGGAAAGTCAACAGCAAACACGATGTGGTTATGTTTTCTGTGCCCATTCCCCCATTCCAGTGCTTCTGTTGATGCTGATCTTTTTTTCCTTGATCCGTGGTCCGCAGTCCCATCTCTGGGATCGCTTCCCTAGCTCGCTCGCTCGTTGCAGCTTCCCAGGGCTGTTGTGCTGAGCCGTGCGCCCGTGCTGCCCGGCCGCGGGCAGTGCTCTCGCGGGGAGGACGCGGAGGGTGCCCGGGGTGTTCCCGTGAGCGTGGCTGTGTCTTGGGGGTGATCCTCTGTCCCCTCTTTGGTGTAGGGCTTGGAGACGGGAGAGATCTCTGCGTTCGGCAGGCGCGGGGGGTCACGTTGTGTGGCTTTAACTCAGCCGAGAGCTGCACCGCTTCTCTGTGCGGTTTAGGCTGGGATCGATAAAGACTAACTTCTCGCTGTCTGTCCTGCGTGCGGTGTCTGGCTCATGTGTCTGCTGACATGGCAAAAACCACGTGTGACCAAATAGCTTTTGCAGTGTTCTCCTCCTGGAGTCTTGCGGTGCTTGCCTCTCTACAGAGAAGGGCAGAAAGAGGCTGGAAGTCTGTGAGCACAGCCTGTACTGTTTGGGTGCCTTTCCAGGGAGACTGGATGTATCAGCCTGTGGTGTGCGCTTTGTGGGTTTGGGGGATTTCCACCCCACCCCACACCCCCCCCTTCTTCAAGCGTGCTGACTGGTGCTGGTTTCCTGATGAGCATCCTCGGTTAAGGGACCGACACAGCTCGGGGGCTGCCCGGGGCAAGGCATGAGCCGTGTGGGGAAGGGGAAGGGCAGGGGCACCTGTCCTGCCTGCTGGGGACGGCCTCTCGGCAGAGCTCCCAGCACCGTCCCCGGCGGCAGCATTTGCGTCCAGCTCTTCCCGAACAGGGCCGCTGTGAATTACAGCTGGCCACGTCTCTGTTCCCGAGCACACGAGAAGGTGCCGAGGGCTGAGAGGGAAGAGGAGCACGAGGATGCCTGCTGCTGTGAGGCATGGCTGGTGGTTGTCCTTTTTCGTACAGCCGCTCTTCTGGGGTCGGTGTTGGTGTCTTCACCCGGAGGAAAGGCTCGAGGCTGCCAGAGCCCGTTCAGCCAGCAGGCAGAGGTGGGATGGGCAAGGACCAGACTGTTGATGTGAACTTTCCTTCAGCTGAAGCAGGCAATGGTTAAATGAAGCAACCAAAGTGCTGGAGCGGAGATGGAGCTGCCAGCGGTCCCAGGAGGTAGACCATGG
>NW_009612282.1:42778-50190 GCF_000690535.1 Cariama cristata
TGGGATCGACCGGGGACGGGGCTCGTGGGCGAGGTGCTGCGAGGGGAGCGGTGTCTGGTCATAGCCTGCTTTGCTGCTGCTCCCCGAGGAACGCTCATCCTCCTCCTGGCTGCTATCCTTACAAAGCAGGAGAAAATGTGAAAATATGCATTTCTGCTGCCTAAATTTAGCCCCCAAAGCTTGTTTGGTCCCAGTGGCAACTCCTGTGGTAAACCACAGCTTGCAAGTGAGGGTCAGCCGCATCTCTCTGACAAGGACGTGGGTAAATACCTGCTGCGTGGACGCTGGCTGCATCCAGACTTCCCTTCCTGGAGAGAGGAAGGGAAGAGCGCCAGTTTGGGTTAATTTGCCTAGTGTCTGTGGTACAGAGGGAAATAAACGGACCCTGTGCTGAGTGCCAGGCAGCGCTGGGAGTTACCCCAGGCTGGGACCGAGAAGGCTAGCTCACATACCACTGCTAAATAGCCTGAAAAGTGCAAAGCTCTGCTGGAAAACCGCTCTGTGGAAACAGGTTCTCCTCTGTTGCTGCAGATATTTTTTTATTTATTTTTTTTTTTTTAGCCAGAGCAGACTCCCCGGACCTGGTCCCCTCTGACTGCAAACCGGGGCTGGCCGGGTGCCTCCTGGCCACGCAGCCCCCCGAGCCGGCCAGGGCATCGCTTCCAGCAGAGCTGCCATCCGCACAGAGCCCCTGCCTTTGCTCCAACTTTTGCATGCCAGGGCTGATTTCACTTCTCGTTTGGTTCCTCCTTGCCTTTGCCCTTTTCCGTTTAACCAGTCGCATCTCCGCTAATGTATGTTTAATACTGCTCAGAGGTGGCTCTAAAAAGTAGGTGTCTTTTAAGAGACTGGTTAAATGTGTTCTTGCTGCAGTTCCTTTGGCCTGGATTCTACCTTCAGCGGCACTGGAGTAATCCTGGTAGTGGTTTTAGGTGGATTATATCACATTTTTCCTGACTCTTAATGTTAGAGCCTAGCTAGTTGAAGTGGTAAGGGACTCAGGGCACTGAATTACTTGTATTGTGATTTTTCCTTAAGTTCTATTTTTAATGCTTTCTACCAAAACCAGTACTGATGGCAACTGTCAAGTTTGTTACCCAAGTCCTGTGTTTTTCTTGCTTCAGCTGTGTATCTCTGGCTTCTTCATCCACCATCATCGCTGCTATCCCTTGCGCTGCTGTGAATCTTGTATGTTTGAAACCAAAGGACGGCTGACATCCGTCAGCCTCTGCAGGAGGGGGCTCTGGGGCAGGGGTCCCTGCTGGCTCCCGCCTCCGCTGGGGCATCCCAAGCCGTCTTCCCCTCTGCTCCGCAGCCTGCTCCTGCCGGACCGTCAGCTATGGCCGTTCTGCAGAGTTGCAATCACTGTCCCTTCTCGTTACGGTGGATGCCCTTCCCGGACAGGTCTGCCGATGCACTGCCTGTGCTTATGCTGTAAATCTGGTCTGTGTGCTCCATAGGGGTCGGATGTTCTGCATCCTTATTCCCATCCCTGGAAGAAGGGACACTCACGTTCGCACTCACACATGCACACGCACTGACTCTCTTTCACTCCTACTTGCTGCATTACGGTCTGGTTTTGACACTTACTTTCTGTGCCAGAATTTTGTTGCAAAATCCTGAAAATTTCTGGCTAACTGACGTGGCAATTTTTGTTAAGGAAGAAGGAAGATTATTCTCCAAAAAGAATTATTTATCCTGAAAAGGAGGATAATTCAGTGTCCTGACCTGTTTTTTTAAGGTGTTATGTGGTTGGCTTTTCTGTACTGTTCACAAAACCGTTGGCCAAAGCTTGTTAGAGACTGAAATTGAAGAGGAGACCTTATGGTGAGGGTAAACTCGTGTTACCATACAGAGTTCAACTGCTCAGTTGCTGAAAATTGCTCTTTGAAGACCGGACCTGCAGCTGGACCAGGAAGCAGAAGTTCTGTCCATCGGCCCTGGTCTGTAGGCGAGACTAAGCGTGGTGGGACCTAGGTCTAGAGCTGGGCTCTGTGCTGAAGTCAACATCTGTCCCCACTTTCGCTTCTGTGGCTCTGACAGAGATCTGGTCAGAGGAGACGCGGCTGCAATGGACTTCTCGACAGTCGTGTGCTGGGGAAGGGGCAGCGGGGCCAAGGATGGGAAGCGATGGCGTTTGTGGTGAAGGTGCGTGCTGCGGCTGAGCTGGGCAGTAATGCTGCAACAGCCCTCGGATCGGAGCGGAGGTCTTCAGGTGGCTGAGGGCGACTGGGGACCTGCTTTCCTCAAATGAGAATAAAATGGCAAAGCACGCTGGCAGTTTGACCGTCTCAGCGTACGAAGCGATGTTGCCGAAAGGACGGTGTTACTGGCCGGTGGCAGCTGAAGGTGGTGGGAGCGGGGTGCTGCGGCTGCGGGCTGCGCTCCGGGCTGGAAGTACACCCCTTCCAGCAAGTGACTGGGCGGATTAGTGAAAAAGTAATCTATCAAGAGTTACTGAGCCAATACAGGTCAGTGCCAACGACACCTGAACAGGGAGGAGTCTGGGAGGTGGGATCCACGACTCCTAAATTTTGAGTGAGGTCATTGTCCAGCCTGCACCTGGCCCTCGGAATCCCTGCTAATGTTTCCAGTGGGAAATCTGGGTTCAGAGGTGTGGACTTGGCCATTCTTCCAGTCAGTCCTTCCTGTGTCACCATCCCGCCTCGGACGGAGGCGTCCGTAGTTACCTCGATGGGACTGGGATGTTTCTTTGGTTACTGGAAGATATTAAATGACTAAATTCTGCCCTGTTTTTCCTCTCTTCTCTAATAATGCTGTACATCTTGCCAAGTTCTTTAGATAACAGTGTAGTCATCAGCACATTGAATTCATTAGGGGTTGGCATTTAGACAGTGTGTGAGAGCAGCTGACACCCCCTGGAAAAATCTGCAATACATCCACTTGAGGACCGGTTTTGCTTAGGGATTTAGCTGGGTGATTTTTGTCCATGCTTGAATTTGTTTTTCTTATTAGGAAAAGATATTTTGACTTCGGAGTTCAGCTTTTTAATTTTTTTTTTTTTTTAAAAAGAAATAATTTCCCTTTGCTAATTTTTATAGTTAGTTGGCAATATCAAAAGAGCTTTTTGTCTGTGATAAAATGTAGCAGCCAGGTAGTGTGAGCTGTACTGCTCCTGGTACCTCTCCTGCTTTCCAGCCTGCTTCCACGGCACGGCAGCCTTTCCTCCTCCGAGTGGGGCTTTCTCCTGGAAGTGAGTTTGCCTTCTCCTCGGTCTCAGAAGGGAAGGACCGCGGCATCCCCTGACGACACCCTGTTTCACGCTGAGAGCAGCTGGGGAGGCGGCCGCTCTCTGCTGCCGTCGGTGTTCCCGAAGTGCGGGGAAGCTGCGCCCGACGGTGTCGGGTCTGGGTGCTCCCACCGGTCGGCTCTCGGACAGCGGGCTTACGCTTTCCATCTGGCACGTGTGTGGTTCGAAGTTCTGTTTCTGTTTTTAAATTTAACGTAATTGCAACACACCATTATATTTGTTTTCAGTCTTTATCCGTGGAAAGTTTTGGTCTTGAGGCTCGGCTGAAGTTAAGAATAGACACTGTTTGGGTTGTTGGTTGGTTGGTTTTTGCTTTTCTTCCCTTTCCTGCCCAAGGGATGCGGGCTGTCCTGGCAGGGCAGGGGCGTCTGAGCGTGGCAATGCTGCGCGCAAATGGAAGAAAACTGGGTGCTTTGCTTCACCCAAAACATTTACTCTTCCCTGCTGCTGGGTAGTGCCTCTTCGTGAGCCAGGCTGGCCTTTTCCAGATCTGCATCAGAGTCAGTGTTTAAGGGGAATACGCTGTCAGTAACTTCTGACAAAGGCTGATGACGAATGCCACCACCTCGCCCGCTGAAGCAGCCGCTGTCGTGCCCGTGGGTTAGGAGAGGAGGCAGGAGTGCGTGAGAGATCCACTGCCGCAGTGGCTCTCGGCGGCAGAGCTTTGGCTCCTTGTTCTTCGGTGCTTGCCCAGCCCTTATTTCCAGACTTTGTTGTCACCACCTCAGCTTTGATCTTTGTTCTCAGACATGGAGAAGCTGCCCTCCTCTTCCTTTGCTTTCTACATGAAACAGGGGCTGCTCAGTGGCTAGTGTGAGGGGGGTCTCCCCAGGTAAAGGTGGGCTGAGCATCTCCAGCACACTTCAGACAGGCCTCAAGAGACGCATTGGTCTTGCTGCCGCTACTGGTAGAGCGTGGTCCGGATGGGGAGGAGAGGCTGATGGAAGTAATTCTGTTGTTTTTGAAGGCTTCTTTCATCCTACGAGCTGGACCGTGAACGAGACTGGGCAAGCCACCTCCAGGGACTCGGAGGGGTCCGCCGACAGCGTTTGGTGGGTGCACGCTCAGCAAAATAATTCAGCCTTGGCCGTGCTGCGGCTCAGTCACAGTACGTTGTTTTCAGCAAAACCTTGGTTTTTCAGGAGTGCTTCAGCTTCCAAAGTGATAATGTGCTGGGTACGTACGTGAACCGGGCCCGTCCTGCTGTCAGTTATTACCACATCTGGTGAGAGGGGTTGCGGCCGGCAGGGATTGCGGGTGCGGACGTGGTTGAAGCTGTTTCCCCGCAGCGGGCAGGGCACGTCGCGTGGGCCCCCCTCGCTCCGTCCGGCCGGAGCTGGGATCGCCTCGCCGACTTCGGGAGCGCGGCTCAGCCTGGTGCTGTGCGTGGGGTGAGGCGGTGTGGGACGGGGCAGGGCTGCAGGGAGCTCTCCCCTGGCCGTGCTGCTTCGGAGATGCTCCCACGGGCTTATTTACAATGCCTTTTAGCCATAGCAAGTGGACATGAGATAAGTCTCCAAACAGATTCAGTGCTCTTGTAAGGAAGGTGTCTGCTTAAACCAGGACTAACTTGATTTGAGAGGCTTCTTGGGGAAAAGATTGATGCCATGAAACTTTCAGTGTATTGGTTGGAGAAAAGCCGTCATTGCATCTGTGTTGTGTGTGGTTTTTTTTCCCTTTTGTTCACAACACTGTTGACTAATTTAAAAGCCACTGATGATTTTGGTTATGGGTCCGGCATGGCAGCAAATGGTTGTGCATGTGCAGTGTCCTACAGCGGGAGCCTGTGCTGTCTTAGCAGTTGCATTTTGTCTCTAATTATTTTGTGGCAGTGGGCTTGTTTGACAGCTAGGAAGATATTTTATGACCTAGAAAGATACGTGAATTCTGGTGTATCGTTTCTAGCGGGATGGAATTCCCCTCTCTGAAGTGCCAGTCAGCAGTAGAACAGAAATAGCTGTATTAGCGCTGACCAGAGAGTATCGGCAGATCATAACCTATTTCTGATCAGACTTGTTCTACTCCGACATCTGCTTTTCTCACAAAGAATCACTTACTAACTTATGTTCTTAAAGCATAAAAGCAAAAAAGTGATTCAGTTGCTTTATTTTTGAAATTTGATGACTCTTTTTTTCAGTTGCGTTTTGAATATCAGTGTGAAAAATGAAAAAAAAACCAACCCAACAAAACCAACCCCAAACCAAAAAAAAAACTCCAAAAAAACCTCCACAAAACAAAAAACCGGTGTTTTCTTGAATCTGGCCTAACCTCTTGCTACAGTGGTTTCCTGAGAAGTGCTGGGTGCTGTAGGGTGACTGTCTGTGCTTCATTTAAAAAGAAGAAAGGGATGAGGGGAAGAGTTTCTCTGCTGTTTGATGTGGAGCTGGGAGAGGCTGCCTTCAGAGCAGAGCAACCATGCGGGTGGTGCCGGGAGAGCCCCCTTCGGAATGAGGTGTCTTGGGATCAGGTGGTCTGACCCACTGGGGTTCAAACACACCTCCACGGAAGGTTTCTTCTCTGTTTGGTCCTGTTTATGTGCTGCATTAAGGCCTTGAATAGCTGTACGTGGTGTTGCGCGGCTTGAAACCTCGCTGCCGGAGGCGTGTACGTTGTGCTGGTGGAGGAGAGGAGGTGGGACAACTCTTCTGCCCTGGCATCCACCTCCTTGGGTCTCCTCATACCACGCGGTTGCTTTCTACCAGGAGCCCCAGCACAGACCCCGTGGCCTGGAGAGGAGGAGTGGGGAGTGAGGTGGCCACGAGCAATGTCTGGGGCTTCCTCCAGCTGGTGATGTGATGTTCCTCCAGACCACGGGGCTGGTACCTGCTCTGGTCTCTCCAGGCCCTTGGTCTGGTTTCTGCAGGCTGTTGGGGAGGCGTGTAGGAAGAAGAGGACGACTTGGCTGGCAGGTCCTTTTCTGCCGGTGACGTTTCATGTTAGGGTGTCACTGCTTGGGAGAGCTGGAGCATCACAATGATGGACCCTTTGGCTTGTGTTGCTTTGCAGAAAGCTGCTGTGTGCTGTCTCTGTGCAACGGCATTGGCTTCTCCGACCGGGAAAGCATGAAGGGCTCGCTGAACCCTTCTGACCAGTGGTCACTTACGGTGGTGTGAAGCTTGTTCATGCCGGGATACAGATGCCGGCGGATTTCATGAAACACACTTGCGGCCCTCGCCTCAGCTTTCCTGTTTGGCCGAGTTTCCCTGGGGTCAGGAGGCCCCTAGTCTGCTGGGATTGCACGAGGACGCTGTTCCGGGAATGCAGTGTGGTAGACGGGATTTATGCTCCATGCAAACGGTTAGAAAGCCATTACAAACCCATTTTTACCCGCACTCCACTTGGGCCTCTCAAAGGGGACGCATGCAGAGATAATTCTTGTAGCCGCTGATATGATGGGCTGACCGTGGCATTAAAACGTTAATGGAAGAAGCCTAATGAAGGGCAGTGAAAGACTAGACAGTGCACCCCGACACGCAGCCCTTTGCCCTACGGTCTGCGTGTACCTGTCTTGGCCAGGGCTGCTGCGGAAAACAGCTGAACTGAGTTACCTGTTCGGTTTTCTGTGGGCGAGTTGGGTTTCAGGGGAATCTCGTTAAAAACAAAATTTGTCGGCCAGTGGAGAGAGCAGGAGGGAGAAGAATGAGCTGTGAGAAGTAGTTAGTGTGTTCCTGTTGCGTTGCTGCCGAAGTCCGCAGGAGAAGGCAGGAACCCCCTGCCTGGCTGCCGCGGGGCTGGGAGGATTTCGCTTTCCCCTCCCCACGCGGCGGTGGCACGGCCGCTGGTGAAGGCGTTCGGCCGATAGCTGTTTGGGTGTTACGACATGGCCCCGATCAGGTGTGTCACTTTGGGCGCCTGCCCTCTGGTATAATCGCGCCCTGCTCTCAAGGGTACCGGCACAGCAAGTTCGTTTCTATGGCACTGTTTCGGTTGGAGTTAGTTTGGAGGGAAGGATGCCTTGTTTAGAACTGTTTGTGCAAATATCCCTGTAGAAATGGAGTTTTTCTTCATGGCTTGGCTGCTTTGTTCCTGCAGGTGTGGTAGGGAGCCCGTTGTGCGCCGAGATGCTTGGTCTGGGCTTGCGGGACCCCCCAGGACCTGGCTGTGCCCCCGCCCCCGGAGCGAGGGGTGACCGAGCAGGGGC
>NW_009612282.1:50307-50566 GCF_000690535.1 Cariama cristata
CCCGTGGATTCTGCCCCCAGACCCCCCCTGTGCCCTGCCCCGGGCTTCCTCCAGGGCAGGGGGCTTCCCAGGAGGGAAGAAGTCACTCAGTTTGAGATCTAATTTCTTACACTTTCACTTCCTTCTTTTAGTAGTTATGAATTAAGAGGCTACCTTACAGCCCGGTGAGTAACGATGTAAGGGTTCAGTGTGGGTGTGAAGGGAAAACCGGGGCCATTCGGTTTGGCGCTGTGTCCAGGAGCAGGCGTCCTGATGCACT
>NW_009612282.1:50923-51175 GCF_000690535.1 Cariama cristata
CTGTGTTCGAGATGCTCCGCTCCTGTGGTCCTTGTAGCTCTTTGGCTGTTAAAGCTGAATAGTGTTGCTGTTGGGACCTGCCGAAGCCTTGGCCCGGATTCAGTCGTCACAAGATGGATGCTCCTCTGGCATCACCATCCCTCGATTCCCTCTACCGCTGAACCACATCAGCAGCGGGAGCTGGCTACGGAGCGGGGTGAGACGGGCGGATGGAAAGCACTGCGCCGGAGGTGCCGGGGAGCGGGAGCGTCC
>NW_009612282.1:51314-51845 GCF_000690535.1 Cariama cristata
GCGCCGTGGTGTTCGCTGGCGGCTGCCTGGCCTGCAACAGGTGGGTTTGGTTGGTGTAACAGCCCGCTCGGCACTTTAATGAGGAACCCAGGCTAGTGGTGCATTAGATGTGTGTGTCGGGGCTCTCCCGAGGGAAATGTCATCCTGTTCTTCAACGGCAGGCACCAAAGCACTAGAAAACACATAAGAGGTCGTTCTGCGGTGAAGAGGGCTGGGCTTTCAGTGAATACAGTGCATGAATAGTCTGAAGGGGGAAATAAAAGAAATTGGGAGTCAAATGGCCTTCTTAGTGTATTCCATATTTGTAGAAGAATTGGATTCTCCTCTGAGTCCAACTTGCCATGCTGTATTTGCAATAAACTATTGGGTCTCATCCCAGTTGTGAGGAAAATAATGGCTTTTGTTGCCAAGCATATTTTCTCACTTGTCGCAAATCAGTGGGGTGAAACATATGTTAGAGGAACGTCTGTCCTAGGCTGCCCGTTTGGAAGATCAGCTGATGACACTGTTCTCCGGGACAGATAATTCAGC
>NW_009612282.1:51858-52162 GCF_000690535.1 Cariama cristata
GCCCGCACCCGGGGCCCAGCCGCTCTCGGCCCAGCCAGGGGTGGTGGGTGGGCTGCACCCGAAGCCCCGGGCTGGAGGCAGCAGGGCTTGGTCCTGCTCTCCTGGCTGTGCCTGGCCCTGGGAGCAGGCAGTACTGCCGGGTGAGGAGGAGGAGGAGGAGGTCTCTGAAAGCTTTCACCCCAGCCCGTCGCTAGAGAAACCTCTGCTTTTGTCTGTCTCTGTCTGAGCAGCCCGAGCCTGGCCCTGGCCCGGCGGGACCCTGGGGAGGGGGCAGCATGCCAAAACCGACAGCTCCCGGAGGAGG
>NW_009612283.1:0-57668 GCF_000690535.1 Cariama cristata
TGGATATTAGGAAGAATTTATTCATTGAAAGGATTTTCAGGCATTGAAATAGGCTGCCCAGGGAAGTGGTGGAGTCATCACCCCTAGAGGTATTTAAAAGACGTGTAGATGTGGTGCTTGTTGACATGGTTTAGTGGTGGACTTGGCTATGCTAGGTTTACGGTTGGACTCGATGATCTTAAAAGTCCTTTCCAACCTGAATGCTTCTATGATTCGATTCTATGATTCTATTTTTCTTCTCTTATGAGTGAAGCAGTTAGGTATAAGAGGCTGACAGTTCACAGAGTTAAAACTTTGAAGGATGTGGTGATACCAACAAGATAACATTTTCTTTATTGATTAAGTTGCTTCTGAAGCCAAAACTATTTTCTTTTGTATCCTGTTCACACTTTTACTATACCTCTATTGAACTTTTTTTTAAAAAAAACCCTATATTTTACTTGAACTCATGGTAAAACAAGTACTTAAGGCAATAGCATAGAAGACACAATTCTTAAAAAATGTTTTCTCGGAAATATTTTGGTAAGTTTGGATGGTTGCCTCCATTTCTTCTTAATTTTTTTTTTCTGCTTTTGTTACGTATATTTTATTCGTGTTCTGTATGTGGATAAGAAGAAAAACTATTTGTATTTCTTCTTCTTTTGCTACCCATTATATCAAATGTCAAGCTTTGCACAAGTAGCAATCTAATCTCATTTATGTTGGATCATTTATTTTTATTGTGTTAATTTTAATAAAAAATAGAATGTTTTAAATAACTGTGTTTTAAGGCAGTCTAACCAATCCCAATTTTCAAGCTAAGGTGGTTAAAAATAAAATATCCTATGCCTGATACACAGAAACATGCTCTAAAATGCAAAAAAAAAAAAAGATGAGGAAGCAATAGCTAATGACATTATAGGTGTTTATTCTGTAGTGCCACACAGTAATGTAGTACTCATCTGAACTAAGAGCAAATGATTTCTTTTTTTATCAATGATGGATTAAATCATACAAATGCAACTATGTCACAAGAAAGACTATTACATCAGCAAACTGAATGATCCAAAATATTTTTTTCCTTTGTATGGCAGACAATAGTCTTATTAATCAAAATCACAAACCCTTGCTCACTAGTTGTTAGAATTTAAAACAATTTATAATATACATACATGCACACATCAAAGTTTAAGAAATGCCAGATTAACACAGTGTTTAAATTGATGTAATGAGTATTTTAATATAATGCTCCCAGAACAGCGTATGAGAAACGTTAAGTTGCATTATTACTAAAGCAGGCAGTTAACTATTTTTGTTCTTTATAAACAGGATGCAATTTTAAATCTCTTAGGCTTTTCATAAATCAGTCTGTTTTCCCATTGAGATTTTCAAAATTATACCAAGAACATTTTCATCAGATTAAATTTTTTAACCTATTTTACATTTCTGTATTTGCAGCACAGTGCATGCAAATAAATGGGGAAATATACATGCAAACTTGGCTAAAGTTACATTGAAGTAACCCTCTCTTTTTCAAGTAATGACATCTGAAAAACATATTCCATACATTATACAGTATCTGTTCAAACAAACAAACAAAGAAAACAAAACAAATCAGGCCCAAAACATATAATAGTTGCTCTGGTCACAAAAGCAGTTTCCTTCAAGAAAAGCACAGCACAGCACATTAACTAACAGGCATAAAATAATTCACAATACATACAATATCAGAGGTTTACATACCATCAAGAAGGCAAGAAAAAAAGTGAAAAAGGAAGGCAAAAGAACAGGGAAAGATATGGGGAAAGGGAATACTACGAAAGTACTACATACTTTATGTGGTATGCAATATTTTTAAATTAGGTCTGATTTTATTTTTATGGACCTAATATTGTAGAAGAATAACCACAAACCAAAAGCATTTAAAATTTTCTACATCCATTCCCTCCTCCTGACTGTTGTTTTTTTTTATTTTGTTTTATTTCATAGCAAGTAAAATTCATAAATGGTAGTAAAAGTGGGAAAGAGATTTCCTAGAGAAATGTAGGCAGGAAGTTAAAGTTTTAAAGGTATCATCAGGTCTGATCTCCATGTAACCTGAGGCGTATACTTATTTATCAACAATTACATCACAGTTAGTTCTTGAATTACATTACATTAAATAAGAACACCCAAACAGGTTAGGAGATGATGTTAATATTACCTTTGTAAAATGAGTGGGCAAAGCTCTGCTCAGGAATTAACTTGGCAAGGAATCCATGGTTCAAACTTGGGTGAGGGATAGATGGTATGACCACAACTGTGGAGAAAATCATGGAATCAAATGTGAGCCAGCTAGTATTCATGTGTGGCCTGGTCCACTGTGGATCCATGACAGATATCCTATCTCATTGAAACATGCAAATATGGTATTATCAACAAAAAATGCATTTCTAAAGGAAGAAAACAAGTTCTGTATCAAGAGATAGGAAACAGCACACCTATTATTTGGGCACTTCAAGAGCAACATTCATGGGGAAAAAAAGACAGAGAGAGAGAGAGAGAGATATACGCACACAGGCAAGACAATCATGAATGAAATAGTTCACTAAACTAGCAGTTTCTTAGTGCAGAACCATAACATATAACCAGGAAGGCACAAAAAATTATGATTTCTCATAACTGATTATGTTCATGTAGTATATTTAAAATGGAAAGCCTACAAGCACATGGACTTTAAAAATTATGTATAAGTAGTAAATCAAAACGTCATGATGAATCAGAAAATAATGACTAAATGTAAATATGACACAAATTGGAAGATAAATTCTATGAAGAATGAAAATTAGCAACTCCATAAATGAAGAAAGCAATTAAAAATCAATACAAGAAGAAAAACGTACATAAAGAGCTTCATGGACAAATTCAGTTACTGTTTTCAGCTCTTTTAACACAGAAGGTACAGTTATAATCAATCCAATCAGACTTGAAAAAACCTACTGATCTGACAGTTAAAATATTTGAAACAAAGTGGGGTAAAGTTTGGATCCCTAATTTCTGACAAGTTCTGACAGCTAACAGACTCCCTCCCTCTCAGGCTGATGAACGCATGCTAGTAAAGATCACTACTACTAATAAAAATCACAAACAGTTCAGTCACAGAAGGCAATAGAAACGTTTCCTTTTTATTATATTGTTTCCATAGACTTTTAAATGCAGGCACCAACACAGCACGCCTCCAAGAAAGTACTCAGTCCTCCACCACTATCCTTTCACAAACCTCCTCACTCAAACAAAAGGAATTCACATGGGCAAACAGCTGTGTTTGTTCTTTATACGTTTCATGGTATAGAGTTAAAGATATCTGTTCTTCCTAACAAATAACAGATTCAGGAACTTGTGCTGATCAACTATCTTGTACTTTACAGCTTTAACTCCATCAGGCACCCTGCTTCTTTTCAATTATTTTCAAATTAAAGAAAAAAAAGCATAAAAAAAGCAATATGCAAATGAAAATTAGTTACAGCCTATAAGCAAATACACAGAATAACTGAACTCTGCCAATGTATGTTAAAGAACCGAATGATTATAGACAAAGAAAGTAGCAAGTAATTTCCTATTAGGATCTTGAGCTACTCACTAAAAATACCTGTTGTAAAATAATTACAGTTCTAAAAAAAAAAATCAAGTAAGATTTGAAGAAAATAAATGTACCTGTACTTGTTGGTGAATTTATTTCTTGTCTGATATTTCTACCTGCCTGGCTCCCAGACCTTGCAGTTTCTCGTTGTGGTTCTAGTATATCGCGGTATTTGGAGACCATCAGAACGGAAATAAAGTAGACTACTGCCAAAGCTAAGAACTGAGCCTGTTTGCTGTCATCCTGTGTTGGAGAAAAAGGAACAGATCTAAAATATCAAAAATTTCCATAGAATTTTCACACAAGATCATCACGAGCCTTAATAAATAATACCCTTCTGAAACTCTGCATCTGTTAGCATAGTAGCAAATGGATTACGTAGAAGATCTCATGGATTTTTTCAGTAGAGTACTATGCACACCACATATATTGAGTATTGAATTTTACAGGTAATTTGGCAACTACACAAATCTCTGGGACTGTGGAGTCAATGGGCTTTTCAGAACAGAGATCTGACTCCGCTTTGAGAGTGCTTTCAAGGCTTCCCAACAGCAAGGGCAAGTGACTTTTGCTACCCCAAGATGAGACCCTGAAAGCTCCTGCCACAAGAAGGTAAGAGGTACTACTGCTGAGAGGGAAAACTAAGCTCTCTGATGCTTTTCTAGCTAAGACTGGATGCATGAGCAGGCCTAACAGCTCCTGGTAACATGTAAAAGCAGGAGGGATATGGCCATTGTTTTTCTTCCAGCAATAAATCCCAGCTTATACATTCTGACTTCTCCTTCAACAGGATGGTCAGCTGCAATCCTAGTTTTTTCCAGGACTCTGATTTAAGGAAAAGCCAGGACCACAACTTTGCTGTCTTCTTTTCCTCCCACCCCACATAGTCTGCTGTTCTATGGCAACCACCATCTGTGGCTTAGATATCATCTTGATTGAGCTTAAGTTGCTGTAGTTCAACTGAAATGTCTATTATTATTATGGTGTAAAACTCAACATGGCAGAATCAAGACTTCAGCCTCTATCTACTCAATAGTGCTTTCACCTTTTCTCTATTCCACAAGTATGCATTTTCTATTACAAATCCAGTGCTTGCTTTCCATGTTTTCTGGGTGTTATTTAGTTTGGCTGCATGTCTTTGCGATTCTTAAAATAAATAGAAATCCTCTTATTAAGTTCTTCCATAGAAATGCCAGAAACAATATTTCCCCTATTCCCTCTCCTCTAGTTAAAAAAAGAGTAGGTGACAGAAGATCTCCACCGAAATTCAACCTTTCCCTCTCAAGATGATCAAGTCATCCTGACAGATAATTTTTTTTTGTGTCAAGATCTACTTTCTTCTTTTTAAAGCTATTTCTAACTTCAGTCTTCACTTCAATCCACTCCAACTTAGGTTGGAGAAATTTAAACATACCTATTTGCACATATATATAATAATAATTCCTATTGTACTACTTTCAAAAATAAACACATTGTGGTGCAGTTTTATGCTAAAAACACTTTCAATTAGCTGCAGCTCTGTAATACATATAATAGTTCTTCCTCTCACCCTGGTTGGACAAATAGCTGACACCTTTAGTAATTAAAACACCAGTTTTAATCAATGTAGGTCATAATTGATTTATTCTGGATGTGATTATTTGGCTAATATAACATCAAGTCTGACTGTTAAACACAGTTAGCTACTAATCTCAAATAGCTTATCAGTATGATTTTAAAGCACAGAAAATGGCTGGTAGTTACAAAGCCACAAGCAGATGGTTTGCAGATAATATACAAAGTGCAACACATGAAGGATATTTTTAATTCCGGTACAATCAAAATCTCTTTCAAAAGGTAAGTGATGATTTTGCAGAAGAAAGAATTACAGCACATATTACTCACCACATCACGAAAAACAACTGCTCGTAGACGATTAATATCAACATCCTGAAGAAGCCTATCAGGGTCTTTTATAGGAGAAAGATTGCCAGGGACATTTTCAAGGGGAGTCTAAAAATAAAAAGTAGTGAGATTTTTTTTTTCCACCCCCAAATATCAAAGCATTTCTGTTAGAACCTTAATTTGACACCTTTTTTAGATTTTGCAACAATCTTTGATGCTTTTTTACTACCAATATACTTCCAACATAATACTCAGACAAGGATTCTAGAAATACAGCAATGTTTTGAATTATTGTCTTAATACTAACTATTTAGATATAAATTGTTACTTCTTTCCAGTACCTCAGAACAACTCCATCTCTTTCCAGAGTTAAGATAATTATTTGCATGCAAAAGGTTATTTCAGATTACAGTTGTTTCATAGCAGTAGAATATATTATTTCTAATATGTGTGTTAAATTTAAAAATGAGCAGAAATATTTAAAAAAAATCAGTTTATGGTCATGTTACTGAGAATTATTACAGACTACTTACAGAATAACTGCTATTATTACAAAAGCATAGAGTAGTATGCTTCCTTTACAAAATGATAATGTATTACAAATGATGCCTAAACACCTAAAAGTCTCCTTCTAACTGATTTGTTTTGCATTGAACGAGATAACATGGAGAAATGTAACATTTTTGTGAGATTTAATGAAATAATATTGTGAAAGGAGCTGAGTTTGTAAATGCTGTCTGAAAAAATCTTTAGAGAAGAAAAAAACACAACTTAGTAATGAAAATATAGTAGCCATAAAAGGAATCCTTTACATCATACAAAATGTTGTATTTTAGTCATGGGCTGTGCTAAATTCTTCGAGGTTTTAGTTTCAGGACTCCTAAAGTCTTAAAGCTGTAAACAAGTTAAAAAAACAACAGATGAGCAACGAATTAATGAAACTGGAAAAACTAACCTGTAATTGAATATTAAACAAGTTTCATTCCTAAAATCAGTTAGAAAATACTGATGTCTAATACGCATGCAAAGGTCTGTTGAAGTTACCGGGACCCAGATGTTCCACCAACAAAGACGTGATCGCAGGATTTAATCAAAACTGCAAGTGCCCCGACAGATTAAAAAAGCTATGCAGCTATATATGACAGATGTGAGTAAGGGGATGTGCTTTTTGAAGTAGACTAAGCAAGAGTAAAAAAGCTCTTCAAAATTTCTCCAGTCATACTACTGCATTAACGTTTTCTTGTTTCAAATAAACCCCCTCACATGTTTTTACTTTAAACCAATTAATAGCAAAAATCTAAGCTTTTGCCAAGTATTTGGGAAGGCAGTTACAATTATTTTCTGATCCTATAAAGCAGTGGTTCAAACTTGTCATTGCTGTTGGTAACCGAAGACTGAATTACCTTGGTTGCTGCTGATGCAGTTACACCCTGAAGAGCATCTTGAGTTTTACTGCTGATTAACGATGTCTTGTTCACTCTCTCTCTCTGTCTTTGCCGACATTCTAAGCAGTTTCTCACAGCCACACAACAAACTAAAAAGAAGTTATTAAAATGCTACAAATTAGAATATTTTCTCATTATTATATTCAGAAAATCAATTAGCAGTTTGTACATCTAGTTTGATAATAAACATGTCCAAATAGTAAGTGCAACATAGTTCTCACATTAGACTCTCTGTCGCTACCAACAAAGCATTATGGTGACTTACTCAATTCATTCTTCAGTTGAACAACTAAATGTTTTACAAAACTGCTATATCACTGCATTAAAATTTGACAATTATTAGTCCTTGAACTGGAGTTCTCACATGTTATTGATCAGTTATCAACACTTAAAATTTAAAAGTACTTATGTACAGCTGGAATAGAAAAAAGTAGACAGTAATTTAGAATTTTATGAAAATTGATCATTGAGAATAAACCACAAGTTTTATAGCAAGAGTAGTACAATTATCAGTGACCTAATAAGTGGTATGAATAATAACAGGACAAAAATTTTTCATCATTTGAGAGATGAAGTAGTATGTGGAACATAACATTAGTAAAACAATATTGTGCCAGATGACAGTCAAAATTTAATGTGCACAAGGATAAAGTGATAAAGTTTGCATAGAATAGTTTGAATTATTCAGAAATTTTTACATTTCCTAAATTAATTGTAACAGTATATAGCAAATAGTGAATAGTGAAGAGAGGTGCCAGACTGTTGCAACATATATTAGGGTCTACAGAGTCTGCACATGCATCCCATGCTTTTAATCTTACACAGCCTATAAATAGTCTTCCAAATCCATGGAGACTTGGATAAGGAAACCTGCAACATGCAGGTAGCAAAGCAGTTTTTAGGGAAAAAAAATATTTCTCCATTTACTTACTTATATTTACTATTTTTATTCCCCCAAAATATATACAACTTGAAATACATAAGAAAGAACAATTTCAGACATGTCATTTTAACTTCTTCTTGTGCCTAAATTGAATCAACCTTAAAACTATACCAAATCAATAATAAATGGGATTTTTATTTTATCACTTCATAGTACAAGTCCTCCCTTACATGTGTCACTACTTGATCTGTCTGTAGCTCATTGATCTGTAAGTAATTATTTAATACATACTGTCTACCGACTTACCAAGCCTTAGGCACTGTCGCATTAGACCTCCAGAAGACATGTTTTTTTCAGCTTCAATCTCACTAAAATTTAGAGAACTGGCAAATACTAGTACATCAACCATTGCCATCAGACGGCTGAGAAAAGTTACTGCTGTCTCTGCTGACATTCCTTGTGTCACTTCAATATTTTCCAATTCAGTCTTTAAAAGGAGATAATTGAATTAAACAGTTTGAACACAACTGAAATATAAAGACAGCACATACACATACAAATCTAAATTGTTACGCTTAATGACAAACACATTGAAAAGTTATTTAAAAATCTCCTAGTATTACCATTAACATAAACTGTGAGTGAAATTTGAAGTAAGACAGCATGAAGAGTGAGAAAATTATTTATATTTACATGCTATAATAGATGAGAAAACTTCTAATATAAATGAGAAAGTTAATAGCAATTACATAAAGACAAAGTGTGGCCAGACAGTAAAACAAGTCACAGTATAGAAGGGTGCAACGTACTCTTATATTCTTCCACAGGCTAAGCAAACTGACAGGTAACAGATGAAAGTAATTACTGTCTGTATAGCTTTTATGTTCCTTTAGATAAACAAGTAAATGTGAGGAGTGGAGTGGGAAAAACCAGACAGTTTTGCCCTGTTTCCATGAATTGATTCTCCCTGGGAATACTTATACCATATAGGAACCTGACAGAGCCCATTCCTCCTGCAGATCAGAAGAGAGTACATTTACTCCCTCACGACAGCAACAGGGGGGAACTAAAATTGAAAACGGGATTTAGTACTTGACTGCGTCCACATTTATATGCCTAAATACTATTTTTAAAATTGTTTACAGATGGCTGATTCTTATTGTCAACAAGAGTTCAGATCGCAGATCTTTTCTGAACACAGAGTTCAGTCTCTTTGAAAAGTATTACTTTTGTTGTGTTTGTTTATTTTTATTAATTTGCTTAGTAGTATGTATAAAAAAAATTCAAAATATATTTTGTGCTGTTAAGGCCATTTCCTTCCAAAGAAAAAGAACTATAGAAAAATAAAAAATCCTTTATTTCCATACTTCTAAAAAATAAGTATCCTTACTTATAAGTCACTTTTTAGAATATTTTGCATGCAAAATGACAAAAGTGCAAACTGTGCCAAACAGTATTAAGGAAACAACTGTTTTGAAAGATGAAGGATATAATGTGGCGCGTGTCGCTACAATGATAGATACCACTTAATTTAATTTCTATTAAGGATGTTTCAGTTACATGGGTGATTTGGGAAGGGCTGCCATCTGTCTGATTCTCCCAATAATACCAGAAAAATGGTAAAACAACAACTCTCAGAAGAATGATTTCCAGCCTATCTTCTCTAGCCAGGTCTCCCCCGCTCAGTGTGTGCTGTATTCCTACTTTTTGGAAAAATGAGTTGCTGGTTTTTTATAACAGACTGGAACATCATTTTTCAAAGCACTCATCCAAAGAAAATATATTTGCAAAAATCTATAGCCATAACAGTCTGCTAGAAAAACTCATAGGGGGTTATAGAAACCTGAACTTCAAACTCATGCTTGAAACAACATCAGGCTTGCTAGCAGCCAATTGCCTGCTGTTGATTTTTCTCAAGCTTCAACTGTACTACATCAATCATAGCCTTAAATGTTCCCAGAATATCTATTGCTTTTTTCTTTTTTTTTTTTTGCAAGTTATATAATAAATTCTTTTTATATAACACTTGAGTGTATTTTACCAAGATTTTTGCAAACTTTGAATTGGGGAAAAAAAAATAAAATCTTTTTTACAATTCACCCTAAAACTCTGCTAGATGGAAGGGAAAAAAAAAGACTGACAGTTTTACAGCAAAACTTACCATCAGTTCTACCTGTTAAAAACAGCACATTGATATTCTAATAATGTTTAAAATAAGCTTCATTTTTGAGCAAGCTGTCTTCACGTTTTAGCAATATTTTAGATAGCTGTAGCTCAAAAACTCTCTAAGGAGTGAACTGATCACCTTTCCGTGACTACTCAGCATAGTTTAAGAACATTAACAAGTCTCCCATACAATTAACATGTTCAGGACCTAAAGAGTTTTTCTATTGACAACCATATTTATAACTTAAAATTAGCCCATGGACCTGCCTACGTTCAGTCCGGTAGCTGATAGTAAGCATCACACTTGACAATGCATTAAGTTACTCAAGGGAAACACGTTAGGAAAAGTGAATGATTACACCCAATATATTCCTATTCACATCCTACTATATGACACAGGAAAATAATAATACTACTAATAAAAAAAGCCAAAATATTAAATGATCAAAAATAAGATATTTTTGAAAATGCAAAAAACTGAAACTTACAGCGGCAATACTAACCTTAGAACCCTGGACATGCAACAGACAAAACAGACAACAGATCACAACAATAAAAGAAAAAGAAAATTATTTAAGTTAACTAAAAATACAATGTAAAATTGAAACAAATTAGTATCTTGGAATTATACATTTGTTTAATTTATAATTAGAACAGCAAAACATTTCAGCTCAGCATGAACATATGAAAATAAAGACTTCTAAGAGATAGCTATGCAAAGGAAAACTGTAAATCTTGTATTATGATGGAGTTCATGTAAACACTGATTCTTCCAAACCAATGTACATCTTTTATATAGTACACAGAGCAATTTTATGAAGCGATGTAAACCAAAGTAATGTTTTCACTGATTATATAGAAATAAAATGAGCGTTTTACAACAAGCCATTCAACTGAAATGTAATAAAGTAGTTAATCCTTGTATGAGGAGGCAAACACATTTAAAATGTTTTGACAAAACAAATATAAATCACAAAAAGCAAACTGGTTCTTCATGCATAACACTCCTTCCTTTGAAGCAACACAAGACAGCTCATTACATATATTACATTTTGGTGGGATTTCTTCAATATAAACCAATATCATACTGGATATTTGAATGATTTTGAATCACAGAAAAAAAATTAAGATTCACTACGTCCCTGGGACTGAGTCAGTCTTCAAATTCCAATGTTCATAATTAAATAGGTGTGTTAAAATTTTATGTTTTAGTTTTAGGTAGAAACACTTTCTCTCTTATCATAATGGGCTAGGAACTAATCCTAATTTTCATTGGTGATGTTTTAAAAAGAGAAAGAAACTGAATTTTCAAGAGCATGTCAGTATTTTTGTCATTTAAATAGTTGAAAAACCTAATCTAACAGAAAGAAAAACAAGCTGAAACAAAATGCTTGCTTTCCTTTTGGAACAGAAATTACCATGTTCAACGAGTTTTCAAATGTGTCTTCCTCTTTTGTAGCTGGATGCGTCTCAAGAATCAACATGTGGGTATTATCTCTTGATTACTAGCTGACAATTTTCACATCAGTATGCCACTGTTGATTCTCAGAATTGTTATAGATCACACAGCACCTGCAGCATCACGAGTCATGAACATGATGATCCTAACACTATACATGGGACACACAGAAAAATACCTCACCTTGGCTTTTAATCCACAGACCTAATAAAGCCATCTTTAAAAGTTTAACTGAGTTTTGTAGACAGCCGCTCATATAACACCAGCAGTCCTCAGATCACAATTTGAGAGCTGCTGTTTTAAATGCTGCCAGCAAGAATTAGAAATATAGACTTCATAGAACAAGTGGAAAAACAAACTAATTGCAAGGGATCTGGAAATTTACTTTCAATTGTCACATATATTTCAAATCCTCAAATCTCTTTTGCCTTACTCAATGTCCTCAAGTCCTTGTCACAGCTGCTATCCTTGTAGTAAGCAAAGATTACTTCAAATTCCTAGCTTGTACATAAAGTGTTTTATCTGGCCACCAGTTGCTATTAACAGAAAACATCTTCTGCAAACCTTTTTCCATACAGCTCCCCAAGTATGTTTTTTTTCATCCTTGTACATCATCTTAAAAATGTCTTTCTTATAGGTGTAATTAAAAAAAAAGCCTCAAAGATCTCCCTCACAGAAAGGAGGAAAAAAAATAAGGAAAACAGTACTTTATATTTTATGACCTCCTTATAATATTGGTAGAGTTATCCAATATCTCCAATTTAATAATCAATACATCAGAATCAACAGTGGAAGACTGCCCAGCTTACATTGTAAAACAACAAAACACTGGCTTTTTCAAATGTTTCATACATACAATTGACAACCCTTTAAAAACACCAGCATTTGAAGTAAGTCCTTATACAGGCCCTGAGACAGAGGTGGTACAGAACTGAAATCAAAATTGAAATGATTGAAATATTAAAAGATCTGGGAATAGATTACTGTGAATTACAGTAAACTTTCCCCTGTATTCCATAAAAATGTAAAATCTTCACTGTGCTCTTGAGTCACTCACAGATTTGTGAGTTGTTTGTTTTCACAGACAATACATTTTTTCTTTTCTTATTCCTATTCATATTTAAAGGCTCCTGTTCGCAGCACTATTCAGATCATCCTAGTCTGGATTAAAAAAAAAAGCAAGGCAAAAAAGACAGATTTCTACTACAAGAATTCAATAGTGAGGAAATTCTATAACTAAGATTGCCTGTTCTACAGCAGACAAAGGATCATGGAGTAATTTTCCACTCAGCCCAGAAGAATTGCCATTTCACTCCAAATGCTAACTATGCAAAGGAAAAAGTCTTTTTGAAATGGGAAATTTACCAAACATTCATCTTTGTAAAGAAACTGTGACAGTACTTCTTTTTCAGTAAGTGAGGAAACACAATACAGAATCTGTGGCAGAAAGAAAAGAAACACCTGCAATTCCTCCAGTATTCTGAAAGTAATTTTGCTAAATTTATCTCTTGATTCTTTTCTGCATATAGCCTTAATTAATTCAAGCATCCAATATTCAGTATCTATTCTACTAATGAGAAACAGGCAAAATGTCTTTAAAAAATGAGATGCAAAGGACACGTGTAGTAACAACTAACTGTATAGCAGATTGTTGAGAAGAAAGCTTTGTATTAGACATTTAGGACTGTTTAAGAACAAGCAGCCCAGGATAAGGCCTTGTTTGAACTCAGGCTGACACACTGAAGTCAAGGAACTGTGGATAGGTAGGATGGGGAGACTGATAAAGGAACTGTGTGTCTCTGTCTGTCATCTTCTCTGTTAGAAAACAGGAAAGCTAACTTGTAAAAAAAGAGGCTGGATTCAGCTCCAGGTTAACAATTGTTTCAGTCGATGGACCTTACAGGGATCTGGCTGACCAGCTATTACATGTCTACACCAGAGACAGCTGAATCATTTGCTTCTATTGAATAGATCTCCATTGGCTATAAATCTAGTCCACATGTAAGTACTTCAAGTGATACCTCAATTTACCCTAATCTCTTCCTGAATTCCATCCTGTTTTATCACCCCGAAGTAAAAGGTTGGAATGACCTTTACTGTCTGTCCTATAGCCTTTTTGCTCTCATATTTCTTTATTCCAGACAAAAAAAGTAAATTACTTTTTAGAAGTAGATGTAAATACATGTCCTGTGCAACACACTAGGAGGAAATGAGTAAGAACTACTACTTTAAAATTTCAATATGGGCCCAAAAGGCTTTCAGTGGGAATATTTGAGAGTTGCCATTCATGAAAGTGAAAAAGGAACAAATGAAGTAAAATGAGCTCATAGTTGTTGATAAACTGAATATATGTATTCTACAGGATCTACAAAATGTCTCATTTGACACCCCAGAAAAGGTCCACAGAACAGAGACATGGGGGATCAGAGGCATCCAAAGACAAGACAGACTAAACAAAATAAAGACTCTATGGATTCAAACAGGCACACCAGGAAATATGACTCAAGCCTACAAAGTTGTAAATGATCTGGAGATGAATAAAGACATGATTAACCACTCCTTTCATAGCATAAACAGTAAGGAACATAGTGACTTTATACATTTAAGCAGGCTTAAAATAAACAAAGACGAGAAGTGCTTCAAAGGTTACATAATTATTTTGTCAGACTCAATGTCATAGGACATTATGGAGGCCAAAGGCGTAAGAAGCTTCAAAAAATATTAGATAAAGTCCAGAAGGATAAATTCCTCAGTAGTTATTAAACATGACAGCCCAGACATCCTCTCAAACTGTTAAAAGCCGAAATGATGAAACAAAGTATCGTTAGAGCAATCAATATGCTTGCTCAGAATTCTGTATTTGGATGTAAGCTGCAAACAGTCACTGCTGGAGGTAGAACGCTAAACCAGCCGGGTCCTTGGGCTGACCCAGTACGGCAGCTTAAGTAACATGCGACCAGCTTGCTTTCGTAAGAGTAATGCAGTACTGCTTGACCAGACTTCTAATACTCTGCCCAGTTTAAATTACAGAATTACAAAATCACACAGAATCACAGAACAGAGGTTGGAAGGGATTCACGAGACGCAACGCAAAACTCGGACTGTACATCCTGTGGAAAAAAACATTCATTAATGTAATTAACTACAATTCAGCAGGTTCCATCTGAAAATCAAGAACCACTTTTTCACTGTGAGGGTGACCAAGCACTGGCACAGGTTGCCGAGGAAAGTGGTGGAGTCTCCATCCTTAGGGATACTCAAAAGCTGTCTGAACACGGTCCTGGGCAACTGGCTCTAGATGGCCCTGCTTGAGCAGGGGGAGTCGGACCAGGTGACCTCCAGAGGTGCCTTCCAGTCTCGACCATTCTGTGATTCTTTGATTTGGTGAGGGAAAAACCATATTAGCTCTTTCCCCCCTTGAGAGTTACTCTGGCAGAAAGTGTCACTAGAAGGCCTGCTATAAGGGTTTTTATGCAGTGGAGACGTCATATAAATCTTCCAGTTTCAGACCTCTCCTCTCTTCCAATTAGCAGCTCTTCGAGGGAGGAGAGTGAGACAGAGTCTTTTATAACTGACTGTAAGCACTGGACTACTTCATCCTTTCAAGACTGAGAAGAAATACATGCCTAAACAGTAGTTTCTCTGTTTAGGCATATCCACTTTCTCCACAGCAGTTCAAGGATGCAAAAGTATTAGAAGTCTGAGAATCAGTATGAAACTTCTTTTCATTCATCATACGATGGATATTCAGAAGTGGTCTGATACCCGAGAGGGCATCTGGTGCCTTCATAACTGTGATCCAGAGCAATACTGAGGGAGAGCACCTTCTCTAAGCAGGAGGAAGGATGTACTGGGCTCTTCGTATCTGTCACAATGACAAAAAAAATCCACCTTCCTGCTAATATTTATGGACAGGCAACGACGGAACAGGAATGGAGTTGAATGGGAGGGAAGAAGCTCTTTGCTAGGTGGAAATGATTATGAAATCATCATCTAGACAGTAACAGTTATTTCCAGGTGAAGGTAATTTGTGATTTTATCAATTACTTCTCCCCACCCTCCTTGTACATCTGGAACAAAAGTAATCCTTTTTTTTAATTTCACAGAGTAAGATTAATTCAATTTGAAGCCAGCTACTGATCTTTCAGTGAATTAGTTTATTTCACAATTTATTTTATTATCCTAAACAGATGGTAAAATTGAACATTTAAGTAATACACACAGTCCCTACGTAGTGGAGAAATGCAGGCATAATATACAAATTTGAAAATGTAATCTTTTGTATTAATGGATTAAAATCTGCTATTGTAGCAAGGCAGTATCAACATAAAATATTTTAACAAATGGACATGTAATTCATAAAGCTGTATCAGCTATCTATTCATACACACACATATATATTATCCAGAATTGTCCTGGTTTCGACTGAGACCCTTCTATTGCGGGGTTGCTGAAGGCTGATGAACAGGTGCGAATCACTACGACAACGGTGCACTGGCACCAATATTGCATCAACCATGACTCCCTGATTCCCATCCATACACTGATTTGTCAACTGGAGAGCCATGGAGCGATCAGCAAGACTTGCTCACACTTGAACAGCCCCTTATGGCCAGTGCGAAAGTCTAATGGAGAATGGAGACTAACAGTAGACTATCGTGGCCTGAATGAAGTCATGCCACCGTTGAGTGCTGCCATAGCGGCCAGGTTAGAATTTCAATATGAGCCGAAGTCAAAGGCAGCCAAGTGGTATGCCACAACCGATACTGCTAATGCATTTTTCTCAATCCTTTTGGTGGCAGAGTGCAGGCCGCAGTTCGCTTTCACGTGGAAGGGTGTCCAGTACCCCTCAAATCAATGGCACCCAGGGGGAAACACAGCCCTCCCATTTGCCACGGAACACCTGCAATATGTTGATGATATCATTACGTGGGCCAATAAAGCAGAAGAAATTATTGAGAAAGTGAAGAAAATAACCAAAATCCTTTTAAAAGCCAGTTTTGCCATAAAACAAAGTCAGGTCAAGGAACCTGCACAGGGGATTCAGTTTTTAGGAATAAAATGGCAAGATGGACAACATCAGATCCCAGTGGATGTGATCAACAAGATAACAGCTGTGTCTCCACCAACTAGTGAAAAAGAAACACAAGCTTTCTTAGGCATTGTGGATTTTTTGAGAATGCACATTTCAAATTATAGTCTGATTGTAAGCCCTATCAAGAAGGAATTGAGTCAGACAATGGGTCTCATTTCCAAAACAACCTTATAGACACTTGGGCCAAAAAGCATGGCACTGAATGGGTATATCACATCCCCTATCATGCACCAACCTCCAGAAAAATCAAACGATACAATGGATGATACAAAGACTACACTGAGACTAATGGGTGCTGGGACATTCAAACATTGGGGTACGCATTCAGCAAAAGCCACCTGGTTAGTGAACTCTAGAGGATGTGTCAATCGAGCAGGCCCTGTCCAATCAAAACTTTTACCTACTGTAGAAGTGGATAAAGTTCCTGCAGTGCACATAAAAATTATGCTAGGGAAAAACAGCTTGGGTTATTCCTGCCTCAGGCAAAGGCAAATCCACTCATGGGATGGCTTTTGCTCAAGGACCTAGCTGCACTTGGTGCATAACGTGAGGATGGGGAAGTCTGATGTGTACCTCAAGGGGATTTGATTTTGGGTGAGAATATCCAATGAATTAAATTGTATGACGTTAATTGCTATATAACAGTGTATATCATCACTTCTATGGTGGCTATATGCCATATCAAAGGTATTACAGTAAAAATCACCCAGATTAATAAAAAATGAATTTTAATGAAACCGGATAAGCTCAGTGGTGATGGAATCAGAACTGGCTTCAGCATGCAACAGTCCAACACCACACACCATCTCTCATGCCCTGAAAGACTATCATGACAGATGGAGCCCAAAGTGATTGACTAAATGAACTCAAGAGACATTTCACAGCGATGACCCATAGACTAAGGGAATGACATCTGTGTGTATATATTAAAAGACAGGAAAGGTGATGGTGGTTAACTGGGATGTATTGGAAAGTGTGGGACTTGGGTATGACATAAATGTTATAGGATAAAGGGTGGATACTGTCCTGGTTTCAACTGGGATAGAGTTAATTTTAACATACTGATGATTTAGTTGTTGCTGAGCAGTGCTTACCCTAAGTCAAAGACTTTTCAGTTTCCCATGCTCTGCCAGGGAGGAGGTGCACAAGAAGCTGGAAGGGAGCACAGTCAGGACAGCTGACCCCAACCAGCCAAAGGGATATCCCATACCATAGAACGTCAATGCCCAGGATAGAAACTGGGGGAGCTGGCCAGGAGGGGTGGATTGCTGCTTGGGAATGGACTGGGCACAAGTCAGCGGATGGTGAGGAATTATATAGTGCATCACTTGTTTTTCTTGGGTTTTATTTCTCTCTTTCTCTTTGTTATCTCCTTTTTCATTACTATTATTAATTATGATAAAATTTTATTTGCATTATTAAATTATTCTGATCTCAACCCACGGGTCTTACCTTTTTTCCAATTCTCCTCCCCGTTCTACTAGGGGTGGGAGGAGTGAGCGAGCAGCTGTGTGGTACTTAATTGACTGCTGGGGTTAAACCACAACACTAAATAGAGGGAAATGGTGAACTGCAAAATTACTGTTCTGTAGAGTGGCTCTGCAGTCATAAGCCAGGATGAGAGCTAAAAACCACAAGGATCATTCAATGGAATGGCAGCCTAATTAATGCTGTGCCTGTTTCATATTTTTAGATAAAAGATGGCAAAGAAAACATCTTCATTTTCAAATGATGCCTAAAAAGTTTGTTTTAAAAAACATCTCCAAATGTTGTTTTATCTAAAGACTGATAGTACAGTCTGCATCTCAAGATGGCTTGGTCTGCACTCTCTCATACTTGTCAATATTTACAATGAAGCACTTACAAAATCTTTTATTCAGCAACCTTGGTGTCATTCTTGTGACTACGGACAACTAAAGTCTTTCCTGCGAGTCTTGCACTTTTGCTTATTGCAAATATTTTCCCAGTTAACACAGTGAAAATAGTAAAGACATAGCATTTTACCACTAATTGCCTGGCTGAAAGTCATATTAATGTTTAGCCAATTGCTAGTCCATACCTTCATATCTTTCCAATAAAATCATGCAAAACAGGGGTTTTTTGCTAGCTAAGTAGAAATAATAGCAGAGGCAAAGTAATCTCAATTGCTGAATGGCTAAAACAAGGAATTGAGCTTTTACTGCCAAACTACACTTGAAGCCTCCAGTGCCTACTAGCCACATTACTTCAGAGAAGCCTCTTCATCCCTGCTGCGCCTCATTTTCTCCCCCTTCAAAGACCAATATTAACTGCAGATGCTTATGGGATTCTCAAGAGAAAACATTTAGTATGAAAGAAATAGTTACAGATATTATATGCATAGACAAGGTGTCACATTCAAATACTGTAATTACTATTGACAATCATGCAATATTTACAAAATATTTCTCCCTTTTTTGTGAAGCATTCTATTAGGCTACTCTGCCTGCCTGAGCTGTGATGAGCTAAGAGTTTACAACTTACTAAGAACATCAGAGTGGATAAAAATATCAGCCTATTTCAATGCAAGATTAAAAAAAAAAAACACAAAGGAAACAAATGTCAGGATCTACTGAAGGAAGAAGTAAACAGAGCAGTGAGGGGATGACTTCTGGTATCATTTGGCATGCAAACAAATGGTGGTCATGCAAAACAGATTTACGAATATCAATGACTAGCCATCATAAAGCATGTAATTTTGTTACAGTAATTATGATTCGTAACCATGATCCTAATGGTCTTCTCTTTCAAATGAAATATTAAATACCTATGAAATATTATTCTTACTTAGTACTACTTCTCTAATAAAATTAGCATTTCAAATGCAAAATATTATAAACACTCTGTATATCAAAGCTTAACAGTTTCGATTATAAATTTAAATTTTTTGAAGGAATTAGCAGACAGGGGCCAGGAGTCCCTAGAGAAAAAAAGTCAGCTGCAAAGAGTGGTTTGTGTTATTAACAACAATTTCTAATATGACCACTAGGTGGAAATGTTGTACTTACAGTTGGGGAAGTGGCGGCTGACAGCAATGGTAAAATTCCTCCACAAGCAATAATAATATTGTCTACCATCTGGGAAATGAGGTGTATTGTGTTGTGTACAAAAATAATATTTTCATTGCTATTGACAAAGTCCATCACAGACTTTGTGGAGTGACTGCAAGAACAGAAGAAAGGATGGATTAAAAACAAACAGTTAAAATAAGTTTAGATAAATTTATTCTTTGCAATCAGACCGCGAACGTTTTTTTGATATAAGGGCAAAATCTGGTCTACAAAACTTTACATGTAAATTGTCTAAAAATAGGTACAGGACTCATCTAATGAACAAATTGATTGCTATCTATTTTTACACCATGATTATTTTCCAATATCCAGTTGAGAACAACGGCTCATAACCTTTTATTCCCATCAACCAGTACTTCACTTCACATGCAGTTCTGCTGAAAGCAGTGGGGTTGTTTCTTCAGTGTGAAAGTTATTATTCAACATAGTTCACCATACTGCACCAGTGCCATTTGAAACACCGTTTATAACACCTAATGATAACACCTGCTAGTGTTTTAAAGGAAAAACTTGGTAATATGGTGATATCTTGATTACCTAAACACAAAGGAAAACCCCCTCCCACATATTTGGCCAAAATAGATTATCAAAATTGTCTGTTTCCTAGTGACTATCACAGAACAGATCACCAAATTGTAAATTAAATGCAATATAAATTGGTCCTTGGATATAAATATGCTCAAGTTTTCTGAAAATCAACTAACCTGTCCTGGAAATTAGATTAAATAGCGTCTATTATATCTACAGGTTCTGTTAACAATAAGTTATTGAGTATCTCCGTTAAAGTGTACAAAAAGCCTAGGAAATCGCATTGCTGTCATAAAATACAATATAACCACCAAGACTAACCACAACTAGGAGCTGGCACACACACACACAAAATTGTCAACTAGAAAGAGTGATTCCTTAGAAAATGTTATAGGAAAGAGGTTTTATTTATAAGGTTTGCAGGTAGAGAAGCTCCCTTTTAGCTAATCAGTCAAAGCAAATGGCCATTAGTAGACACACAAGTCTTCCTCATGTCTGAAACAGAAGCAGCAGATTCTAACGCTAAACACAAGCTGAAAGAGCAGCTCAGTTTAGTTAGGTATGTATGAGTTACACAATCCCTCAAGAAAACAGAAATCGCTACCTGTGAAATAGAGCTGTCACAGGCTGGGAAGGGGTGAAAAGAGAAGATACAATATACAGAAGGGCACTGCAGCTAACACCAACTCTTGCCCTTCCCACTATCCCAGTAACATCCCCTCTACAACACATCTAATTTTTCCTTGTTGATGGAAATACAAATCAGGAGTTAAAGAAGAAACAACCACCTACCTCCTCCAAACATGTACATCTGTTTCTAGTGCAAAAAGCAAGTCTGTCAGGAGCCGCTGGTGCATGGGAGACCATTTAAACTCTGGAATACGAAACATAGTTGTGCGTGGACCTGGACTAAACTGTCGTCGCTGCTCTTCCGTCATTGGCATTCCTCGAAATCCCAAGTCAACACGTAAATCCCGGTCTTGTTGGGTCACAGATCGACCCTGTACTGCCTACATCAACAAGAAGTTGAAAAATCATGTTAACTTTTTGTAATGTGTTTTTGAATGGATTACAGAATTCGAAAAAGGGTGGGCTAAAACTGGACTTGAGCACAAACTACAGGAGATATTGATACTCCAAAGCAGGCAGTATGCTACAGGTAAAGGAGCTGCTCCAACTCAAATCAATCAGCACTGAGAGGCTATGGCTGGCCTTTCTTTCAGCTATTCCTCAATGCTTTACACTTAGGTATTACAGAAAAGACCAAAGGCAGCACATACAAGGTCAGCAGTGACGAGACTTTGTTTATAGGAAAGAATTATTCTTTTGTGCTGATAACACAATTTTCTTTGAATATTTGACTCAAAACATGGACAAACTGCACAGTGATGGTTTCAAAGAACCAGTGTACTTTTAGACAGCTCCTCATTTTCCAAAACCAATTTGTTTATCTGGTCTTTTTAGCAGCGTCATTAGAGAAACAAGTCTAGACTCCCATATCTCATTTTCCTGATTTTGTTACACTTTGTTAATCGGATAGCAGTTTTATGTATCCTCGGGACATTCTTTAGATTCTCCTAACAGGTGCTGGATGTGAATTTCTTTCCCTTTCAATATCTACATAGTTATGACTGTTTCTACTTTGTAATTAAAGACAAAAGTAAAAGATACACATAGAGGATATGATGGAGAATACCATGAAGGAAAAAGTAATAACGAACACATATTTTGACTGAATTTGAGGCAAATACTCATAACGATGACATTACTTATAATGTGCAACATCTCTGAAAGGAAGAAATACAAAGTCTGAACCTTGAAATTATTTCAAAATGACTTTAGATTAGCTTAGAACTGGCAAAATAGAAAACATACTTGCTTTGCTCACATATCCATTTCCTGATCTCAGCGTACTGTTTTAAATCTGGACATTTAAAAGCAAAAAGACATTTATGAAGTATTTGTGCTAGCAGTGTAAGAATGGACATGGCATTACAGTTGAGCTGGAAAACTTCTTAGATTTTTAGTTTGATTTTGATCTTTTGTAGCCAGTGTTTTGAGAGCAGAGCAGGTTTCCTTCATTCAATTTGACCTATTGGGATCAAAATTGTTAATGTTGCTTTCATTTCCTGGGTTTTTCTTAAAGTTATCTTTAAATAATTCTTTGCTTTTTTCTTAGACTTATCTAAGATTTGAATTTTTTGCATGACCCTTCTGCATAGTGCTTTCAATTCTATTTTCAGTCTTTCCTAGTTGGGATCATAGGAAAGAGTTAATTCTGTATTCTGCAGTATTGGATCTACTATTGATAAAGGCATTAACTCTTCTTAGAAGTAAGCAGGAGTTCCCATCTCTACTTCGTTGTGCAATTTGTTCCTTCCTTTCAGTCCATTTGAACAAAAGACAGCTTACTTCTTACTGATAAGGTGGGGAGCTGATTGTAGACCTGTTTTCAGAGAATTTGAGGTTAGCAATTTCATTCACATACCACTTGTTCTCTTTCGGGTACAACTACAGGTACTTGTCATGTCAGCAGCAGTAATGGTATCATAATTGTACCGTAACAGGACAGTTTTATCTAGCCAACAATACTGTCTTTCCGAGAACGGGCTTTGATGTGAATTGCATAAACCACCATGAAACCCAACTACCTACATTTCGGAGGCCAGTCTTTAAGTCATTTTCAGTGGTTTCAGTGGTCTCAAAGAGATCAAATCTAACGTGGCAGTTTCCATGCATGCTGCAATCAAAACTCTAACCTCTGGCTCCACTGTAGACATGTTAAAATTAACCTTGCTCTTTACTCATGAAAACAATAATGCTTGATTTATGTTTTATTTAATACATATTTCTGTCTTTTTTAATTAAGGTTAACTTCATTTAAACAGAGAAGATTTAACTACGGAGTGCTTACAGTTCACAGAGTATTTCAAAACACCCAAAGAAGACATTAGAATATAACAACAATTCTGGTGGTTACACAGTTGATAATTGTTTTTAAGAAAATTATTTAAAAGATATATTAATGGCTACAGACTTAATTCATTGTAGTTTATCATTGATTTTAGCGGGAAATAACTGTAATTTAAGTCGTATATGGAGAATCAAGGGAGTTAAATAACTGGTACAGTCAGACTCTTGAAGAGTACACAGTTTGTAGAGAACTTGCAGATCCAAATGATATGTTCAGAATTTTGTGAGTAGCTAAGAGTAAAGCATTTGGAACATTTTATTTCTCCTATCTTACAATGATCTGAAAAAAGTTCATTAAGAATTATGAATCATTTTGATCCTAACAAATAATTGCATGTTTGAGGAATTTACATTTTTATAATTCACTTGTTTTAGGTGAAATTCATCAAGAAAAGAAGTTAAAGAACAGAAAAGTCGCAAAGTCACAGTGATAGGGTTTTCTACAGTAGCTAATACAAAGTCACATTATCTTTTTCATTAAAGATTTATCTTACAAATTCACAATGTTTATGAGTGCATATATGTACATAGCAAATGAATACTAGCATTTCACTTGTCTTTTACTCTTCAAACAAAAATGGACATTTCAAAATAAAACTTGATTGCTTCTTTTTTCTGCTATCCTCCATTCATTCCATTTTTCAGTTTCCATGGTATTAACAGTCTTAATTTTAAGACTTAAAAGAAGGTGTTTGGGAACTGATAATAATAGATACGCTATTTCTATCGCAAGCTTTCAGAGCTTGTACTTTATTACACAGAATGCTTTTAAATATAAGGAACCTACACAACACTTGATAGCCTGTCACTGATGTTATGAGGATTTTCATAGTTTTGAAAAAATACAAGAGAATTCCAAACTTCTTTAATAATACCTGTCTAGAGAATGCAAGAGCTCCATCTGCTTTTCTCTTCAAAACAGAGGTTCTTACCGTAGAAGAGAGACTTGGAACTGAGAGTGTTCTTTCTGTATGTCAGAACCCTCTGGTCTGACTACTCCTTTTTTAATATTTTTTTTTTTTTAAATGGAAAGTATCTGTTTTGGAAACCACAGATTGTATAAATAAATTAAAATGTCCATCCACTGGGGTTTTTCTGAAAGTATTGTCTCCCTGAAGACCAAAGCAGGCAGGGCAATCTGTGTTGTTTCATCATATGACATATACTTTGAGTGTACTTGAGTGTAGCTCTGAAACTGTTTCTTCTGACAATTTGGTGCACACTATGCAATACCGGGCAGAGCAATTTTTGTAATTTTTGTTTGGCAAATTTTTGTAATTTTTGTATAGGAAGTCTGCTTGATTTCTAAATCCTAGAAGATAAGTACTGCCGTACATAATGGACATACAGTCAGCAAGTAAAATCTTGAAGGTAGTCAATTCTTTTACCTGGTAACATCCTTAAAAATAGTCTTTGATTATGTGCTACAGCCTCTGAACAGTGCCAGTGAGGAAATTAATCCTGTGCTTTAAAAATTCAAAGTGTTCCTATATTTTGCTGTGTATACAGCAAAAGAACAAATTCTTTCAAAGAGTAGTCTTCTGCTTTGGCCTTCTCATTTTCAGAATGCTATGGCTCTTGCAAAAACACTGATTTATCAGAATTTTTCAGAGGGAGACCTAGTCAAGAAAGGATCTCCAAGAAGAAAGTAGATACTACTTCTTTTATTAATCATCTCTGGTCTGGAAATCAAGTCATGTTTTTCCTTCTACTATCCCTAAACTATTCTTTTTCTTGTGTTAGGATCAAATATAGATATTATTTATGCCAGCATTTCTGTACAGGAAGAAAGACAGTGTACTAAAGTGCTGTAAGACTACACTCTGAGAAAGGTATAGCAACAGTAAAAAACACTTCAATGTGTATTTCATAGTAAAATATAGATATTTCTAATCTCAAGATGTACTAACAAGAAAGTCTAAAGCAGAATTCTAAAAGTATCAGTTAATCTGTCCAGAAGAACTAAGGAAAATGGATGAGAGATTCTCTTAGCTAAGTTTTTTTTTTAAACGAAAGCATCCACAGTTGTAATACATATTTTCTACACAGACATGAAAGACTTCATAATCCTTACATGTTATGGCATTTTCAAAGCAAATAGGCTTCGAGGATGGACACCTTTCATATAATTAAAGAAATATACTTCAAACATCTCTCAGATTTCATCCTATTAAATTATCCAGCAGCAATGAACAGCGATTACATCAGACATATACATGGCTACAGCACTCGAAACTCACCTGGGTTGTGGTAGTTGTCTGGATCTTCCGTATCTCCTTTCCTGCCTCCTTACCATCATCAGATCTTTCCGTATCTGATATTATACTTCCTGCATCAACGCTAGGTACAGTTTTGCTACCAGAAGACTCTGTCTCAAGAGTTGTGGCAGTCATTTCAGCGTATTCTAATCCTTTAGATGACGAAGCCAACTCCCTCTCAGAAATGCTACTCATTCCATCTGAAGTTGTGTGAATCTTGAACTCCTTGTCCTCTATTATACTTGAAGCACATGTTATATCTACACTACCTGTCATATGTGCAAGCAATCCCAAATCATCATTTACACCAAGATGCATCTGTGTCTCTTGCACATTTGGAATAGAAATGTGATTACTTGAAAGTTCAGGTAGCAGTTTCTCCTCTTGACTAGGTATTTTATCAAAGAGAAATGAGGTACTGTTAGTAGAAGGTTCATCTTTCTCATCAGCCAGAGTTATTAATGGACCATTATCCTTTTCCTCATTCTTCTTAATAATACCCACACTTCCATGAACATTGTTTTGCAGCTTCTCAACAGCAGCGCTATATACGTTATCTAGAAGAGATTCGACTTCTACAAGTGCACCATTTTCTCCAGTTACCAGTGTCTCTGGTGATAAATCCATATCATCAAGTTTTACTTCAGTAGCTTCTACCTTTTCAGCTTTTATATCAACTAAAAGGTCATGAACTTCCACATGTACTCCTCCTCCTGGTCTCTCAGCACTTCCAAGCACATCATCTGACACCTTTGTAGCCATGAGCAAGTCCCTCGTATCTGTACTGACAGGGTAATCTGTTTCACTTTCTGGACTTTGACTTTGCGAAAGGTCTTCTATCTCTCGAATTTCCATTCCACCTTTTGCTCCTGTTGTCTGAGAGGAAAGACCTGAGATGGTGCTCACGTTCCCCTTCTTCCCCTTTTTTATGTTTTCTTCCTCTTGCCTTTGATACTCTTCATACATTTTTGCTAGATACTCCTTGTGAGCCTCATACGTGACCTTAAAAAGAAAAGAACAGATTAGGTGGATGAATATATGCTACAGGAAGTTGGACAAAAACTAACAAGAATCTTATCAGCATGTTACATACAGCTTACAAATTGTTTCACAGCAAAGGACCGACGACACAAAAATGCCACCTTGACATGTATGGAGATACCCACCAGATGGCACTAAATCACTTTACATCTTATCTCACTATATTGCTAGTCCCTTTGGGGGAGTTACCAGTATTAAAAAAACATCCACGAGCCATTTCTTACCTTGGAATGGGCTATAGAAAGAGTATCCACCCACACTCTCCAGCCTCCCCATTCATATTTTATTGCATGATACAAGAGAATGCGGAAAATGTTGTAAACCATCTCTGTGATCTTCTGCTCTTCAGAGTTCTTAGGGTTAATGTATCCCAGAGAAAACATCCAGTCCTGCCACACTGAACACTGAAGTAAACATCTAAAGTGAAATAATTAGGTCAAAATATATCCAAACAAAGCTTCTTTATTTTAACATTATGATAGTTAAAATGGGAGGAACATCTCCTCTGAACATCAATCCAATGGTAGGAAGAAACCTAAAAATACTTCGGGATGAATAAACATTTAAAGTATGTTCTGAACAGAAGAACCTAATATTAGTTGCTGAACTAAGAAAAGTTACCACAAACCTATTCCATTTATTTTCTGTAAGTTCCATTTAATATATAGCATAAAACTTTACACAGAATATAACAGATTGCTATTGCCCACAAATCCAGGATAAGAAAACACTATTTGTAGTGACATACCTTCTGTTTTCACGGCTATTACTAAAGAGTTTTATCATATCAGATAAGAACAAACGTCGAACTTCCATCAGCTCTGCACTTGGCGTGGAGTTTTTTAACAGCGTTGCCACCACCTTAAGAATCACTTTGAAAGAATAAATTAGTTACATAACACATTTTAACAACATTAAAAAAAAAGTTCCTGACAGTAACTAATGTAAGTAGTAACTGAAACTTATATGTATTTGAGATACACTAAAGAATTGTTCTCAATTCCTGAACTATATTCTTTCAAAAAGCCCCACAACCTCTAGGCAACACTTTTATCATACAAACATAATATATTGTCCTTACTTGGATTCTGAATTTTCACTGTAGAATCTGGCTCTGGATGTGGTTTATGAACAACTTGAGTGCATACTTGTTCTGTCAAAATCTAAAACAAAATATTAAGTTCCTTTTACCATTTTTAATTAAGCGCTACAGCATTTCTTTGTTATTTTTAAGTTTGTTAAGAACATTTACCATGGTCATAATGTAACTTTCGGTAAAACATTTTTATTCTTGAAGAATGGAAACAAGCAATTCCTCTATGCAAGGACCAAGATTTTCATGGTTGTACAGTGGTTGGTTAACTAACTTTTTAGTTAGCTGACTAAATATACAATCATGGTGTTTTAAAGATATTTCATTCGTATTCCTCATAATGTTATACATTCACAGATAAAAAACTACTTCATAAGCACTGTACATCAAAAGTTATTCTCATACATTCCATCCATAATCAAATCAAATAATTCTTAAAAGTGGGTTTGGTTTTCTCCAGCTAGGAAAGAGGAACAGTCACAGACAGCATTCCATAGGAATAATCCTGGGGCTTCACATAATGAGCAAGACAGATCGTTCTCCTATTTTATGAATTGTACCTGACAAACTAATTTACCTTTATTGAGGAAACACCACAGCCCTTTCACACTGGGATATGTACGCAACTTTATTTTTAAGAACAAGCTAAAAATTTAACGATATTAACATGGGATTCTCAATAAGTATATTCAAGCAAATGTATTTCAAAATAGAATCATTTCACTAGTAATTCCTATTTATTTTAAAGAGAACTTCAGCTCATTCATTAATCAATAATTAATAATCAGTGTCAGCTGTAAACACAGTATCTTTGAATGGGTCTTTACATATTGGTATTTAAAACAGAATGCAAACATGCCTTTTCTTTTTATGAGGGTACATGGAAAATATCTGCATCAATTCCTTGGCAGATCTTTTGTACTTACGGCACAACTCCTTTTTCTCCTCCTCTGGTTATTCTTTCAAATGTAAACGTCTGTGGATGCGGGACTCCATTAGGACTTTAATTTTGTCACTTAGTTATGTATTTTCTGAGAATACCAATCACAGAACCTCTCAGAAATCTGAATGCAGGGACTAGACTGTGAGACCCAAGTGGTCAAACCACACAGGGTAAGCTTAGATATGTGCAATAAAAAAGAACTTGACATCTGAGTAACTAACTGGCAAACAGATGATATTCAAGTTTTTACAATCATAGGAGAACATTTTCTACATCACTCAGACTCAGAACCCTAAATACGAAGCACTCCTTTAGTCTTCTGTGTCTTTTCTAGAACCAATCCTGAGTATCTAGCCATTACATCTATTTGTGACTAAAAAAAAAAAATAATGCACAAGATCCTCAGAAATGAAAAGATTCAATGCTAAGTAACCATTTTAAAAATAACTGAAGATTGGACATGATCTTTATGCACTTGCAGGCATGATGACATGGGTTTCGATGAACTTGGTGTTGACAACCTTTTGCTTTAAAACAATTGCTTAACATCAAAACTGAAGTTTCTACAAGAGCCTAGTAGAACAGTTGAATGCTTTGAGGACATATTCACTTGCCTCAAGCAGTATCTGTTACATAAAAGTGGCTGTGTTATCATTTTGGCATACTATCAGCATTACTAGCTGAAAAGAAAATCAGCACTTTTCAAAATTTTGTGAACTTGAAAGGAATGGCACAGAAAAGAAAAAGAAAAAAATGGCATCTCTGGCTCCAGCGCTTTCCATTGCAATGGAAATAAACTCCTCCAAACAATGGAGTAGTAAGAGCAATTGGAGGTCTGCGATAATTTTTTTTTTGTGGAAATTGATGAAAATCTTAAATAGCAGGATCTCTTCCATCACCCTTTGTAATGCTATAAGTGGAAAGTTTGATATAGACTATGTAAAATCTATGACATTGTTAAAAAAAATATCCAAAGCATAGCAAAATACATTCTGAACCAAGAAATTCTTTCTTAAAATTTCTATCTAAAAATTTCTCAAAAGTTTTGAGAATCAGGATATTGTAAAGCGCAGAGTCACAGCAATATAATTAAGTCATTATTTTTACCATAGAGAAGACAATCTCTATGTTTAATAATTTGTACCTCATAAAGCGTATTATATGTTGTAACGGTCACTGTATTTGTATGCAGCATCAATCTTTCTCCAAGAAGTGTGAAAAGACTGTGAGTATGCATGATTTCAACCTTTCGCCTGGAAGAGAAAATAAGAACAGGAAAATGACAAGCTTGTTGACCATTTTCCGTAAGTGCAAAAAAACCAAAAGCTAAATATTTTGATGAACTAAAAAGTTTTCAAACTTGTTATTCTGTAAATATTATGAAACAAACATCATTTAAAATCTTCCCTAATATGAACACAATTGTAGTAATACACAAAGGTTCTCAGAAGGTAATGTTTGTATTTGGGACTGGCTTTTGCATAAAACAAATCACACCCCATTCTACCATTCTCACCCTCCATGTTTTTCACAGTGGAAAAGGACAAAGGAATCCCTTTCTATCTTACTTAGGCTGAGAGAGTTCAAGATGTCCACAGACTGGCTAAAATGCAATCACTGCAGAACATATCTTTTGTGGTTCTCCCAAGGACTCAGGATAACCCAACCTCAGATCTTCCAATATAAATACCAAGACATACAGATTTATCAGTACTGCCATTCTCTTTATACAGCATTCTCTCATGCAGCCAAAATAATTAAATCCTGGAATAACATATGTTACAATGCAAAGGAAACAAAATCTGGAAAATTATGAAATTCCAAGTGATTGAAGTGAATTTTATAGCTAGGATCAAAATAATAATCAAATCTTAAAAAGCGGAGAAGAAAGCAGCTCACATCAGCTAATTCTGTCTGTCCCAAAACACTACTCTCTTAAAATTGGATATAACATCATAAATAGAGTACTTCTTTTAAATTGGATCATTAAATTTATCTACTACTGTAATGAATATGAAATAAAAAGCATTATTCAAAATAATTAATAATCTATATTAAAGCAGCAGAAAAATATGAAACAAGATAAAATACAGTAAAGTTCCTGTAAAATTTTATGCATTCCAAAGCTAAGAAACTCCCTTTTCAAGATTACTGATAATAATACAGGTTTAAATTACATAGATTCATTCCAGAATGTTGAAATTAATACATTATATCACAATTTCCAAATAACGACAAAAGAGAGTGGCAACAACTTGTACCAGTGTGTACTCTTCTGTGCACAGAAGAGAATTCATGAGTTACTTATGAGAAAAACTACAGGTATTCAACCTTGTGAGCTATGGAGTAGCACATGGAAGTGAAAATTCATTGGAAGGTTTAAATGTGCAGATAAAAAACAAAGGTAAATAACAGACTACGATTTCAGTGGTGGTGCAGAAAGAATCAAAGATGGCAGAGAAGGAAAAGAACAGGATTGTATCAAATGTTAAGGTTAGACAAAGTAGTCTATCATCACAGATCACAAAGAAAAATCAATTAAGTTATTTAGGCTCTCATCTAACACATTACTGGTTACTACTCCTAAGAATCAATTACCTCCACTCTATAGCTTCATCTGCAATGAATATATATGAACTACCGCAATAGTAATTGGTTTTGTACTATGCATTTGTTATTAATATTGTATTGGTTCAGATTTCATAAATCACATTATAACATCTCTTTCTGCAATACTGCTTTAGTGTATTAAGATACAATGTTGGTGTCCTGGACCTTGAAACAAAAATTTATGCTTTATGATTTTATTTAGTTTATAATTTTATAATCACTTCAAATTTTCTGTAGTCGACTACAATTTTGTAAACCATGTGTATGTACACATATGTATGTGCACAAATAGGCACACCTCACAAGCGCTAGCTGTAAGATATGGAGGGGGGGGACATTTTTACTTGCTGAAATCTACATAAAATGTGAACATTTACAGATGTTCCAAGGTCTGAAAATTTTAAAAAAATTTTGAAAGTTACACAGAATATTCAAGTGGACTTCAGTGACTTCAATTACATGAAAAATAAAGTTAACTTTGTGCAAAGTACTTACTTTCACCCAACAATGGAAACTACACTGATATATTAGGACAAGAGGAAACGGTCTCAAGCTGCACCAGGGGAGGTTCAGGTTGGATATTAGGAAGAATTTCTTCACTGTAAGAGTCGTTAGGCATTGGAACGGGCTCCCAAGGGAGGTGGTGGAGTCACCATCCCTGGAGGTGTTCAAAAAACATTTAAGTGTGGCGTTTTGAGACATGGTTTAGTGGGCATCGTGGCATTGGGTATATGGTTGGACTTGATGATCTTTGAGGTCTCTTCCAACCATAATGATTCTATGATTCTATCATTCTATATCCATAACTACAAGTAGATGCTAAGGACCAGGAAATGAAATTTCAGCTTCTGAAAAATCTGTAACATTCCACTGACAGAGTTTGCTACTTGATTTACCGGATAAGCGATAAATATTTTAAACAAATGTACTTATTTGGACACAACCAAGTTTCTGCACAAGTCAGACCTTCTTCTGGTGTATCTTACTTAATCCAACTCCTATCAATGTGAACGATTTTTAGTAAGTAATGTTTGAAAAGCCCTTGGAGATTCTTGAGTGGACTATCAATTTGATTTATTAATTCCCAGAACACTATTTGGCTTGCTGAATCCCAAAAGAAAAATCCCATTTGGGAACACATTCTCAGCTAACTGTCTCTCAATTATACAGTCATACTTTATTGATCTTACTGAGAAAAGCTCATCTAGCAATACCGCAATCTGGCTGGACTCCTAACTCCTTTCCCTTCTAAGGAGGTTTTACATGACGAAGTTTCTTGTGTAGCACACGGCTAATTTTTATACCGCACAGTCTCCCACTGGAACATTGTTTTGAGTCAATCCCAGCAGGAAGCTAAACACCACACGTAGAAGGGGAAAAGTGAGCAGCGACAGGTCACACAGCACCGCATGCTTTTTAAGTCTTTCTTAACACGAAAACATGGAAGATGAGACTAAGTACATCTATTTCATGACAGAAATTCTTTTAAAATGTGAATATTTCTTGCTGCCACATTTTATATGTATTTCTTGCATAGAAGCATGTCCTTATCCTCTTTTTTTATGACCATGTACTTAGTCGGTTTGCTTTTCCCTCTGAAACTTTCCCATGTGAATAACATATTGTTCTATTTCATTTTTCCCATCATTTTAAAGCTATTTTTAAAAGTAGTGCCCTGAAACTTTTATTGCAATGACACTGAAAATTCCAATAACAAATTTTTGATGACATTCAAATGCTCCCTGTTATCCTTAGCTGAACATAGAATACACATCTATAAAACATATTTTTGAAAAATGTTTTTCCATCATTTCAAGACTTGAATTTCAGTATATCGGATATTTGGCAGACAATCACTGTATCTTTTCAAATATCATAGTAGTAACAAGTTAACTGGAAAATTAATTTTATCCCAATGTACAAAGGTAACAGAGTGTGCAAATTATTAAACAGAAAACCTAACAATTTTTTAAAACAATTTCTAAAGACTGTCAAAGAATATACAGTAATCATGACAAAAAGACAACAATTGTGAACTTAAACACATGAGTATAAAAATTTTAAAACTACACTTACTTATGACCCAAGTGTTTAAGAAAATATCCAAGGACCTTCAAAGCTTGCACCCATATACTCTCACTTTTGGAAGCCAATAACTTATAAATTACTCTAAAAAAGAAAAACAAATTCAACAATTTTTTTCAGTTTATTACTGAGCATCACACATATAGATTGTATTTCACTGAACACAGGTATTTCTTAATAAACAAAACTATAAAAATAGCAATTTACACAAAATGGAAGGATATACTGAAAGCACCAAGCACAGTGTAAGAGTTTGATTATGAATACTTTAGGTTAGAGATAGGGTGTCTTTTGTTCCAGTTCAATGTTTTATAACAGAAAGCAACAACCTTCTCTTCTACTTCTACCTTGGAACAATCAAAACAAACTGAGCAGTTGTAGCTTAAGGGAAGCAGAATGGAGCACAAAGTCACATCCTGGAGTTTCTTGGAGTAGCTGGATGCTACTGAAAACATCCTTTCATTATTAAAAACCCTACTCAAAATCCTTTCTACACAGGATAGGGTACCTGCATTTAATCAAAGCATGTTTATACTGAAATGTCATTTGTCAAAAGTAAAATATGGCAGTATGTTACACAAAATCCCATAAACACCTATGAAGCTGCATCCTCATTGCATCAAAACTTTAACTAGAAAAAAAATACACCCTCTGTTTTTAAATTCTGGATAAAAAAGCCCCCCCTTCCCCTCCCATTTTACAAGCCCCTTGCATTTTCCAAAGTATTTTCAGAACAGCACAAAATAAAATTTGGTAGTAAATATTAAATTATTAACATGAAAATTATTTATCTCTGAAAAAAACTGCATTACCACATTAGGTTTAAAAAGACAACAAAAACACTGCTTCTCTGGGAATTATCAGTTATTAATTTTACTGTCAAACAGATAAACATATGAATTCCACACATAGTTTTTTTAACGTCCTCAGAGAGAATTTGAGAAGTTAGAGTATGATTTGTCTTGTCTTCCTCTTCTTCGCTCCAGATTATGTTAAACATCTGAATACGGAATATTCAAAACTATTCTGAGATAGGTACTTGGCTTTTTGATGCATCTTGTCAATTACATATTCTATTTGAGATTGAGAAGCAAGTACAAGAGTACATTTACCTTCAAATATCATAATGATAACCTTAAACGGAAAATTTTTTCCTCCAAGCTATCAAAACCAGTCTTTTTTTTAACAAAAAAATATAGCCTAAGTTAATAAAATTGTAGTTTGAAAGATCAGCAAGTGTGATATTCCTGTGAAAAAGAAGCAATCTGGACAGTGGTGATACTGGAACTACTTTTAAGATATTTTCTCACTTCACTGTCTTACCGTATCCCATTTCTCTGATCAAAGGCAGGTATCATGGATGCTGGATGTTCGGACATTAGTGCCACTAGCAGCTGCAGCACATCATGAATATTTTCATCCTGTATGACAAGCATCAACGTTATTCTACAAACTAACCTCAACAGCAGGCTTCCCATAGAGTTGGTACAATTGGTTACAGTAAAAGATAGGTAATTACAGAAATGTACCTCATGCATTGTTAGTAAGTAATTTAATATGCTCTGTAATTCATCTTCTTTCACTCCTCGATCCTGAAAAAAAAAAAAAAAAAAGAGGGGCGTTATTCAGAGAAAATACATTTCTTTAATTTGGCTCAAGAAAAACTTGGACCAAATCAAATAATCCCACAATTTTTTCTATTTAAACTTAAAAGACTAAATTTTCTTTTCCATTCCATTGCTTTTCCTTATCACATTGACAATTCAAAATACAAAATAGTATGAAGTCAGCCTGCTATTCCTGCTAGAAAGGATTCTTATAGTGTGGGCCCTCAGATACTACAAACTATTACTGCCACTCCTCCAGTCCCTGAGACAGAATAGAAAAAACAGGATAAGCAAGCCAGACCAGAAAATACTGGTTTTCAGTCTAGTCTCAAACGGCAGATTATACCTCAAAGACTAGCATTCAGCTGCAACAGAGAAAAAGAGTTCTAGATCTTTTCAACCAGTGGTAGACCAAAAAAAAGGATAAAATAATAACTAACTTAACAACAGCCATTAACTTTTTCATTTGACCAATCAAGCAACTATCTACTATCACCAAATACCTGAAAGATTCTGTAGTGTCACATACTATTTCTGCAAGTACTTTCAATAAAATATATATAGCATAGTTTGGTGAGGTTAATTAGAAATATTGTACAGAATTACTACCTTTATATTGATTTAAAGTATGTGTATGAACATTAAAATTAATCAGAAACAGATACAACACCTGACAGGTATTACATATTTACTACTATGAAAGATCCTAGAACATGTATATAACAGAGCTCAATGTTTTCCATCTGGAATAGACTGTTTTACCTTCAATATAAGTTGTTTCAAAAACAGAAGCATAAATGCCCTTAGTGATATGATTTCTTTCTGTGAGGGCCGAGGACCATCTGGAAGAAGCAAAATATACCACTTTTAAATATAAACTAATTCCTTTAATGACTGCAGCTTCCTAAGGAAATCAGAGTTCCTACAACAGATTTAGTATTCTATTCATTATATAAAAGTTCACATATGCAAATGATATCATTTATAACCTTTCAGAATCACATTTTACAACACCAATGTGATGTTTCATTTGGAAAAAAATAAATCCTTTTTTTTGTTTGTTTGTTTAAACAAAGATGCAGGAAGATGAAAGGTAGTAATCAGGTCTAGACTCACACATATAAATTAAGGTATATGTTCTACGGGTGTCTTCATATGAGCCATGAGTTTCAAATCCCAATATAAGCAACTGCTCTCTTTATCGACTAGATCTAGTCAAGTGACCCAAAGTCAGTGCTCAGTTCAGGATAAAAATTATTATTTCTATTAACTACATTGAGTTGCATTCCACTGAAAACAATGGGAGTTTAAACACCTAGTACAAGCTACACTGTGGATGTGTAAATTTAAAAGGGTCTGACTACAAAGTTGAATCTCATCTAAAATATATGAAAACGACTTGGAATAACTAAGCCACTATGTTAAATACCATCTGCATGAGAACCAACAGAGAAAGGATTAACGAAATATTAGTGGTGGACATTACCTGTAGCAGAAACTGAAGGTATTAACCAAAGAGAAACTACCATCTGAAGAAATTATTAAATTTAAACCAGAAAAAAAAATCTGTAATCCATAATATTTTAAACAATTGTGCTTGAGAAAGTATATTAGGAAAATCAAGTGAAGAAGTACCTAAAAACTGAGTAAGAAACAGAGTCTGAACAACTGTACTCACTTGAAACTTGCTCTATTGTATTTTCTATTCTGCCCTTTCATAAATAGTTAAAGTTGAAATGGAAATTCCTCTACGTTCCTACTTTTCAAACAATATGTGTCATAGACAGTCTTAAATTTTGCACAGTGAAAATAAACGCAGCCTAATTTATTTTTTCATCAACCATTTCATCTTATGTTGATAAACATGTATCAAAGCCTAATAACACTCTATGTCTGAGTATTATTTCCAATCCAGATGAATACAACTTTTTAATGAAGATTTTTTTTTTATAGTCTCCAGTGCCGTTCTTCAAAGTGAAGCCACTGCTGTACACATGGTAATGCAAGTTTGCATCAAGGGCAAACCTGAACTTATATTTGTTTGACTAGCAGGAACTAAAAGAGTGGTTAATCCTCTGAAGTTTTCTTTCCTGTTTAGGAGGGGAGAGAGGAAAACTGGGTACTTTTCAGAAAGAAGCAAATAAATCTCAACCTCTCCCCACCACCATGTCTAAAAACAGTAAGGATATTGTTGTAAAAAATCTATCATATAGGCTTTAAAGATATAGGAATAGTTTTATATTCATACATTTTAATGGCACCGTGAAACATCTATTTCCCCATTGTAAAAACACAAATAAGTTGGATCTTTTGGTACCAGATGCAACTACGTTAAATATTGCATGTGTTTTTATGGCCATGGTGTGCTTCTAGCCAACAGCTATTTTTTTCCCTAATTCCAATGCAGACTCAACTCCTTGAACTGCATCACAGAAATCTGTTTCTTCGCACACCCTCTTCCCTCCTACACCTTACTGGGATTCAATATCAGACAATATCTGAAAACCAGGTCTAAAAACTGAGACATTTTTGTAATTATGGAAAGAGAAAACAGAACACTAAGGCAATGGGGAGCTCTGCAAAGCATTTCTGTAATAGAAATTTTAAGGAGGAAATAAAAAGAAGATATCCCAAGATAACTCAGAACTTGTTCAAAGATGCCCGAGTTTCATACTTCTTATTCACATACCCACTAGTTTCTCTGGAGATGTGTGAGAACCCTGAAAATGGTTCTTCAGCACACAAAAGACACTAAAGGACTTGTTGCCTGCAGGTTATATGCCAAGCAGGCAAAATGGTGCTTTTTCCATCAGTCCTCCAGTATTATTTATTCCTTGTGTTTTGCTTATGTCCTGAAGCTTCACTGCATTAGATTCGGAAAAAGGGGACAGCCTCTACCAAAAACACTTCATTACTTTGAAGAACTGAAAGAGGACTGGTAGAGAAAAATAAGAGAGGCTGGAGAAACTGGAGGCTACGTAATCAGTAGGCAGCTACAAAGAGTCGAAGAAAGGACTGTAGCAACAGTAATGCAACAGTCATCTGATACAGATTGAATGGAATTAAATTAATGTGGGAAGCTGTAAAGCTACATAGAAGAGATTTGCCACTATAATTGTTATGTTATGACACTTCTTGGTTTCATTACTAGTTGGAGATTTATTTAAAAAAAATGAATTATTGACGAAACAATGATATAATTTATGTTATAACTAAAAGTATACATTATACAAACACATACTGAGGTAAAGAGAGACACATAGATCTTGTTTTTCAACTCAAACATTGAAAAGCAGTTTTCTTTATTGTCTAGTAATTTTTGTGCCCATCACTGGATGTAGAGAATTCAGTGTCACCATCGCTCAGAAACTGATAAACAGCACTGCTAAAGACTAAAACCAAACCCAAACCAACTCAACAACAAAAATAATGCTTTTAAGATCTGGTACAGCAACCATAGGTGCCTAATACAAAACAGGAACATTCTTGTTAATTGGCAAAGAGAAATGATGCCTCCCTTTTCCAACACCTGGATGAGTCACTGTCATGGTTTAACCCCAGCCAGCAACGAAGAACCACACAGCTGCTTGCTCACTTCTCCCACCCCTGGTGGGATGGGGAGGAGAATCGGAAAAAGGTTAGACCCATTGGTTGAGATAAGAACAATTTAATAATTGAAATGAAGTAAAATATTAACAAAGAGGAGAGAGAAATAAAAGCCAAGAAAAACAAGTGATGCACAATACAATTGCTCACCACCTGCTGACTGATGCCCAGCCCATTCCTGAGCAGCGATCGGCACCTCCCGGCCAACTTGCCCCAGTTTCTATACTGGACATGACATTCTATGGTATGGAATAGCCCTTTGGTTAGTTTGGGTCAGCTGTCCTGGCTGTCCCCCCTCCCAGCTTCTTGTGCCCCTTTTGTCATACTAAACCCAAAACACAGCACTGTACCAGCTACCAGGAAGAAAATTAACTCTATCCGAGCCAAAACCAGGACAGTCATGAAATAATTTCCTGCTTTTAGATACTTTGCGTATGTATGTATTGCAGACAGCACATGATTTGCATCAGATTTTTTTTAATATACACTCATAGTGAGAGTTAGCCAGCTTTATCGAGACAAAAATAAATGCAAAAAAAATTATCCAATTCATCCTTGCAGCACAAAGCAATTATCGGGGCATAAACCAGAGCTAATTAAGAGGGAATAAGTAAACACATTCATAGAGTAAAGTACAATCAGTACTGGTGTAAAAAACTGATTGGGAGCTTTGAATAACAGAAATAATGATTTCTATGCCTGTCTTTGGAAATAAAATGTTGTGTTATCAATTCCACAAGTAACCAAATGCAACATTCTTCCATGTGGCCTTTTTGTATGTAAAAAAGTATGGAAAAATACTGTAAAAAGTATGTAAAAAGGAGTAGAAAATACTCCTTAAATTAATAAAATATGCTAACAGCAGAATCTGATCTTTACACATACATAAGTAACACTACATGTTATGTGTATCACAGAAGGACCTACTTTTTCTTACTGTTGTAAAGCTAATAAGAACTGAGTTCCACTCTAACCCAGCCCTTGAAATAACTCTGTGCAACTTTTTCTGTCCACAAAAAGAAAAACTATAGTTACTTTCTCCTTATAACATAGTAATTTTCATAATTCCCACTTTTCTAGCTCATGCTCAAAAATATTGGACATTAAAAATGTTCTTGAAAACTCTAACATGAGGTAACTTGGACATTAACAACCATGCACTGCCAGCAGGAGCAAGATACTGCTCATAAAGGTCTGTTCAAAGAGTTGGGAAGCACACAGGAAACGCTAATGGAGAAAAAGAAATGCTTGACCAACAGCTCAAGACTGAACTACGCTACTCAGTAGTCTGGAACTTAAATGCACATTTCTCTCATGCAACAATGAAGTTGCAAGTATTTCATAGGGATGCTCCACAACAGGGTCCAAAATTACAATTTAGCACACTACACTTCTAAGCGCTGTTAACACCAATTATCCTAATTTATTTTTTCTTAGAAAAAAACTCCACAATATTTAGTTTATTTTTCTGTTATTGCCTTCATTTTATGCTTTCTCATTACTGCACCACTGTTGGTCCATCAGTATTTTCAGAGAATGCCATTCAGTTGGTAAGTAATTCCAATGAAGATTTTTCAAGGCATAAATATCCTGGTGGGCTCTAATGAGTTCTCTTTTAAATTTGCAGAAATTGTACATCAAATTAATTCAGCTACATGGAGATTATTTTTTAAAGTGCATTAATATTTTATTTTTCTTTAAAAAGGTTAATAAAGAAATTAAACTATGTAACAGTTAGCAGACATCCAAAGATGAAAATAAAAAACCGTGCTTAAATTTTTCTCTGTTGCTTTGATATTAAAAATGTGTGTTTTGCCCTTCTGAAAGACAACCACAGCTTGTTTTTTCTTTAAATATCAGTCTAGTATATATTCTGAAAAGACAAAACATCAAAGAAGAACAAAGTCTGTTAACACAATGCTAAGACGTCTCCGGCAGCTAGAAGTATTCTCACTGAAATGCATCACCTACCATAGTAAGGTAAAGAGTTAAATCTCTCCCCACTTATCCTCTTATTCATTTCCAAAATCCACAAGAGCAAATAATTATGGAAAGAAGTAACATAATTTTAAATAATCTTTACTCAATTGCCTGCTTCACTGTGTTTTTAGATGCTTCAACTGTTGGGCAACCCTATGATCTTCTGTCTTCACATCTTATTCTGTATGATTTAACAAAATGTTAAAGGCACACATGCGGCAAATCAAAAGAATAGTTACAACCATAGTTCAAGTGTAAAATGTAAAATATAATAACATTTAGAGATTCTTTCCTGTGGATATTGGTTTGACTTTTTCTGCTCTTCCTGGCATTAGAATTATTTCACAAGTTTACTTTTAATATGGTTTTAATAAAACACAAGTCACTTTTGTCCTGTCACCTATTTATAACTGGTAATTTAAAACAAACACAACACAAAAAACGAAAGTAAAATTCATAATTTTAAACAGAAAACTTGCCTCCACTATGTGGATCTGTATCTAAAATGTAAAACCTACTAAGAATAATCATCAAGCAAGCTGATAAGTATACATTTTGAAAAAATGTTTCTAATACTTCATAAGGAAACAAAACAATACAAATTTAGTATCGTGAATCCAAGAAGAAATACCACCTTGAAACAGGAAAGCAATAGTGAAAGAGAAGATGCAAAAGCAGATTTGAAAGAAATATCTGACCCTTTTAAATAATTCAAAACATTTACACATCCTATTTTATAAGCTGAATACCAGGAGAAGCAAGGGGGAAACTTTCATTTTTTAAGAAAACAGCATTAGCCAAATGGGAGGCTTCAGTATTGAGCCACTTTAGCTTTAAACAAAGTATACTAAATCATCAGTACAGAAAACTCATCCACTTTGTGCTTTATTAAGACAGGGGAAGGCAATAAAACCTTGAAGCAGAGTAACTGCAAGTAATAGTAAAATAAACGACTAATACTAAAAAGTTTTTCAGTATCTCTGCATAAAAAATGGTATGCCTAGAATACAAGAAAGCATCACACTACTAAAATGTCTGCATCAATGAGCTTAATTTCTAACATGACAGCAAATTATTTGAAAGCAGTATTTGAAAGAACATACAGTCAAATTTTGGATATTGGCAAGATTTCCATTAAAGTCGTCTTCAGATCTGAAAAGTCTCATGCCAAATTAGTTTAGCTTCAGTTGCCTCTGATGCCATTTTCTCACATTATGACATTTTTCTGTTTCTTACAGTAAAATTACTGTTCTCAGACAATGGGTTCTTTTCTTTCATTTTGAAATATCAAATGCTACTTAAAATGCAGCAACTAATATTCACATAATTGTATTTTTACAGTGTAAGTTTCTTACTTTTACAAACTTCTTTACTGAAAGAGGGAAGATTTAGATTAGATACTAGGAAGAAATTCTTCCCGATGAAGGTGGTGAGGTAGTGGCAGAGGTTGCCCAGAGCAGCTGTGGACGCCCCATCCCTGGGAGTGGTCAAGGCCAGGGTGGATGGGGCCTTGGAGTGTTCAAGGCCAGGTTGGATGGGGCTTTGAGCAACCTGGTCTGGTGGAAGGTGTCCCTGCCCAGAGCAGGGGGTTGGAACAAGATGGGCTTTAAAGTCCCTTCCAACCCAAACCATTCTATGATTCTATGATTCTTTTTACACATTTTTCTATATTTTAACAAATGATAAACTTGCCGGCTACATGTGGCAGAAGTGGCTGTACGCAGGCTAATAGAAATCAACACAAACCCAAAATCCTGGAACAGATAACTTTATTTAAATATTAGGAATGAGTTGCTGAAAACAGAGGTGGAAAGAAAAAAAGTATTAAGTGTATTAACTACAGCTACTTATAGTATTCTAAGACTAAAAGCCTGAATAAGCGAGACCTGCATATCTCATTGGCAGATTGCACTTAATGTTAAAAGAAAGAGTATCTGGTGAAGAAAAGTGATATAATATCCAGGTGATTAAACATTTTGAAAAGTTTTCAGAAATTTTATCAATTTAAAGTAATTAATGTGAATTTGATAAAAAACTAGTATTAAGTTAATACGAAATTAAATTTAGCAACCCATCACCTCAGCAATTATTATATTTCCACAGTCATTTGCTTGCAAATCACCACAGTTATTACAGCTGTATTAGTCAGAAGCAGAAGCTACCTGTGAAATAGTAACAAAAAAAGTTCTAGTGTTGATTTGCATGGAGAAAATTCCATTTGCACACCCATTGCTATGTCACTGATCTTCCTCCCTGATAAACCAAATCATTCAACTCAACACAAGGAAAGCCATTTTTACAGACAGGAAAGATCTAGTTGTATCAATTACATCGGACTTTCTGCAGTCTAAGCAACAGGGTGGAAGGAAGAGGATAAGGAATAAAGTTGAGATTAACCTTTTAAAAAAGTCAAGTTTATCTATAAATCTAACTTAAGAAAAAAAAAAGGAGAAAATTCAGATATAGTGGATAATAATATGTATTTTGAAAATGTGCATGGCCTCACAGTTTATCAAACGCCTTCCCAACTATTGCAGTAAGGCCTTAGTAATTGCAATTTTTGTTGTCATACTGCTACACCAAACAACCAGTAATTTGCACTATATAATGGCCTTTCAGAGACCTTCCTGATTGCCTTCCTGAGGAAAACTGAATATTGTCTGAAATTGATATAAATAAGAAGAGAATGTACTATATCCTTAAAATAGGTAAGAATGAAAGAGAAGGTAGGGAAGTACAACAGTCATATGTATGCTAATTCAGACTTAACAGATTCATTTCTCATTCCTAATTTTCTGTCCTTGTGTACCCCATGCCTTCTGTTCAGATTTTGATGAATACATTATATATTTTTTTGTAGCTATTCAACTGGCATTACACATACAAATACTGCAAAAATACAGCTAACTGCAGAGAGACAGATCTGGGCAAGATAAAAACAAGCCATACCTCCTACAGAAAGAAATGTCACACTGTTTCCACAAAAGAGCAAATCTAGCCAGAGGGAAGTCTGTAATATGCAATACATTTTCAAAGTGTTGTTAGGTCCTAGTATCAAGACAGATAACTACAGGAATTCTTTAATTAAAAAAAAAAAAACAACCAAACAACAAAAAACCAAACCCCAAAAAGAATTACAGCAATCACAAGTAGACAATATGATCAAACTTACAGTCTCAAACTAGTTGAGCAGTTCTCCAGGTCTCTGTCTAGATGTAAATATGGTTGACACCTGGAAGCTTTACCTCCCAACAGCTGATTATTCAACAGTCACAAACACAATGTACATACTGTAAGGTGATCAGCTGAGTTTTTAATATCCTTATTCCTCACGGAGCTCAGATACGGTTAACCTGTCTGATAGTAAAACTGTACCTATGCAGTACAACAGTGTAACCCTCAACAGAGTTGAGTTCTGAAAGCATGAAGCTGGATAAAGTCAGTCCCAGAGTAGGATTCAGCTCACCCTAACTTCAGACATCTAGAGTCTAGTTGTCAACACGTGAGACTAGCTTCTAACCCTCCCACTGAAGTCACTGGAGATCTAATCAATATAGTCAGTGGAGTCTAGAAAGCAACTACCTTTCAAACTAACTAGTTCTCAAGGCTCTGTCAACTAGGGGTAGGACACAGCTTCCTAAACATACTTATCAGTGTGATTTGACACGTCATATGGTACCCAAAGCATCTACACAACAAGCAGATTTGATGCAGGATGCACAGGATACCTGCATCCTTCTGAAAGGCAAGTGGGATCCCCCACAGAGACTAAAATGATGTTAGAAACCCATATTCAGGCAACTGACCCTGCATTCCACTGTCTATAATCAGTAGACATCTAGCTCAGATGGAGACACCTTCATTGTAGGTACAAAAAATGAACTTAATTCTATTTGGGCAGAGGGAAACCAAAATCACTGTAAGTGGAAAATACATTCTATCACTGACAAAAATTTCAAGCTAATTAACCATCACAGTGAATTTTCATAATCTGATATTACAAACTTTTCATTCAAATGAACAGAGAACAGTGTGCTTTTGTTAGGCATTTTTAAAGCAGATTTTAATAATTTTCTGAAGAATATTGTTCATTTATTATACTATGAAAGAACTATAAATGAGATCCCAGCTCCAGCAGTAGCTCTTTCTGTGAGCCTCAACAAGTTACAATTTCACTGTCCATTAGGATACCTAACCTAGGACAAGAATTGTTCCTTCCATTTTTATTTATTAAAAAATAATAAATAAATGAAGAAGGCATACAGCTCACTTACAAATGAAGAATTATCCAATAACTTACATGTTATATATGTCACATTCTTAAATATTTGGATATGTGATAGCACTAAAATATTCCCAAATTATTCAGTTTCTCAGCATGACAGTAATAATTACAGAATAAAGATAATAAGTTCCTCTATATCAATTAATTTTTTTAAGAGACTTTCAGCCAAATCCTCTCTGCTTTACACAAGTAGTCAACTAAATGTAATGACATTACAGCTGGAGTGTACAGGATTACAATGATTTGATGTTCTGGTTAATACACATCTGTTATATGCAGCATTTAGCTGGTATGCATTACTGTATTTTGTAGTTGTCATTCAATGCTTCCTGAGCTGAGTTAAGCGCATGACTATAAGCAAAGTTAAATCAATCTCTATTTTATAAGGGCAGAGAAAAAAAAATTATTAAACTAGAAATACAGCTTCAGAGATCTCAGCAGTGAGAACTAGAAGTTTCCACTCTGTTTTCAAGGTCACTTAACACTACCAATCATTCAAACTCCACAAAGCTTTCTCTGGCATATGAAATACATTTAACAACTCCTCTTTGTTACAGAAGAAGAAAAAACAGTGACTTTAATATGTTTCCTAAAGTATGCCCACATAAGTACAGTCTATGAGAGTGAAAACCAGAGTTGGAATCATCTGGGAATACATACAAACATAAGGAATTATCAACAGAGGTGTATGATACAACAAAGTACTTGCATAGTCCTTCTACTGTTGACCACTGGTTCCAATTATTGCCATTTCCTTACCTCCTTGTCTACAGATCCAAGGAGCTTTCACACATTTATAACATAAATCTTTCTATATAAATACTTATATTTTCTTTCTTACGCATTGTACTTACCCAATCCTTTAGGAGTAATGCCACTGCTATCAGCAGGATTAACCACCCAGTAGTAGTATTTCAGTGTGTGCATTAACTGCAGTACAGTTCCTACTCTGCGTATAGTGTTATAGATAGTAGCAGTTCCAATGAATTCAGCTGACAAGTAGGTATACAAAGACAGCTGCACCTGCAGAATGAAATAGATATCCACATAAATGCAAGTTCTGTATTAGTAACCTTAACGTCTAGGTTTTTTAGGATTTACTTTGGATATGATACAAAAAAAACTAAAAAATAATTACAACTTTAGTTAGGGCAGAGACTGGACTGACACCTGGAATGCCCTTCAGAGATCCCTTCCAAACTAAAGTTTCTATCATTTAAGTCAAAATAAATGTACTGGTTTGTTTTCTATTCTAGCTTTTTATACTAAAAGTATGTATTTTCAGATTTTAGGACCATGCCACTTTTCACTTTGGTCCACATTACTCATCTGTGATCATTTAGGAAAATAACCACTTCATTATTACCAGAGATGAACGATAACTCTTTATAGTTTCTACCAAACCAAAACGCATAATTTAAATTAAAATAAAAGCTTATGTGAATCTGTAACAAAAGATATCTCACCTTTTGCTTACAATTAAAAATACATACTTTCATGCTTAATCTTTAGAAAAACAATGTAATGCAACCACTGAAAAAGGGACTGGGTTTCTAGAAACAGTCTTTTAATAGAATTAGCCAGAACCTTAGGCAAGAATGTAACTGCTTTTAGGAACTTATAAAAGACATTGGAAAATACAGTTAAGCTGGGTATAGACTTCATGATTGAAAAAATCTTTGCTATTACCATGTTTTAAAATAAAAAAAATTAAAAATCTAGGTACAATGGTATAAAAGAAGACTAGTATTTCACTTCATTGTAGGAGAGTCGTAACATCATTCAAGTATATAATTACCTTTGCAGGGGTATGTATCCAGATAGCAGGATTAAAAAGGATGTGATCACATAATTGCTTCAGTAGAGGTGCTCCATGAGACAATCCATCCAAATATTTTGCAAATGACAAAAATTGTTCCAGAACTGCTCTGGTTATATGAACTCTAGATGACTGAGGAAAAATAATCACAAAGAACAAAGATAAAGAAAAACCTTCTTCCTTAATATACTTAGATCAGAAATGTGAAGTGGTATTTTCACCAGCCTCATCTTTACTAAGTACATGCAACCTCATATGTTTTTACGTCATTGAAAATGAGCAGAAAGTAAGAAAAAAATTATCAGGAACATATACTTTCTAATAACATTCACAGTCTTTCTAATGGCTACATTTCACAAGTTAAAAATTACTCATCAATAACTGAGGTTAAATCCTTTTCCTTTTTTTTTTTTTTTTGTTTCTTCTGTTTCGTTTGTTTGTTTTCATTTTACTATAATCCAGTCAGGATTCTACATTTTACAGCACAGTGCCTTGAGATCTTCATCTGAAGCCCTTAAATCGTCTTCAGTTAATTACGTGTCTTACCGAAATTGGGTGTCTCAGTATGTAAACACATATTACTGGTAGATTTGCTTTGTTTCTTAAACATAAGTAGGTATTTGAAGGACTGGGTTCAAGGTTTCCTCAAATTTTAAGACAGTCCTTCAGTTTCATAGTTTATGCTATAAAATCACTGTTGAGATCTGCTCCCATGCAGTAACATGGCATGCAGACTTTGACAAACTTCTTTATATACTAAGTTAACAAAATGAACTAATAGGAAAAACCACTAAACATCCTTTCCCTTGCCTTCTCTACAAAATGTTCCAATTACTTTTAATGCTGTAAGTAGAGTGTAGGAATATGCAGATTTATTATTTTTAGAAGTGAAGTCCATTTGTCAGTAATACAAGTTCAGCCTGGATGCTAAGTTTCCTTTGGCTTATACATCATGATTCACAATAAATAGTCTGCAACTAATGAGAGCAAAAATGTTATTTTGAAGTTCAAGTCAGAAAAAAACAACAACTTTCTCTCTGAAGTACTTGATCACGTGCAAATGAACAGCAGATAATTTACAAATAATAAAATTGAGCCTGGCTAGGAAACAAAAGGATTTCTTCCAGCCATGTGTGCCAACTGAATATAAGCATATACTGAAAAAATAAAATACATCCTTTTGAAAACCTGCAGTGAAGGAGAATATACCATAAAAAAGACCCAGAAAACAGCATATGCTGTAAGAATTGCGTTGTGACAGAAATCAATCAAAATCCTTTAAATATTCACATACCGTGAGTTTAATGCTTGTAGCAGGTGTTAATTAGAATAGTATGCAAACTTTTTTTTTAATTTCATGTACAACATTCGAAATTGATGTATTTAATGTGCGTAAACCATAGTGCTCTATTCAAGAGAAAGGAACCCCATGAGGGCTCCCTGGCCTGCCTGTATATAACTTACAGAACTGGAGCTAACAGCTTTGTAAATTCATTCTGGTTATGTCACAAGAAAACCTACTATTGCAAAAAAATCACCTTAGACTAGTTCTTTGACATTCTAAATCACACTTGTTTAATACAAAAAAAACCAGAAGCATAGAAGCCCAGAAAATAATCTGCTTTTAGGTATTACTTCAGTGAAGAATGTATTTCCCTAGCTGAAAGTAATATAGGGAGCAGAATGAGAGAAACTATTTATCATTCTTCTTCAAAATTCAGTACGTTTTTGAAGGTGGGATTATCGTTATTTAATTTCACCATTGGACAACACAAAGCTCTGGTCATAACTTCTTCTCAAATGATCGTTACACTGACCACATGCTAATGAAAAATGCAGTAGCAGACATTCAAGAATGTCAGAGCTATGAGATTCAATCGTAAGAGTATTACTTAGGACAGCTGACAGTAGTTTGTTCTCAGATTATAAAACCACAGTAACAGGGTTTCATGAGGGCTTTGGGCCAGGAGGCAGGTAATGTTCCTCAGAGAAGCATCTGAACTGAACCTCAGTTTTGTGATAACTGCTTATCATATCTGAAAATGAGCAAGTGAAGGGAATGCCCTTTGCAACTGTTTCTTTCAGAAATGAAATCACAGTTTTTCTTCTTCAAAAAACAGAACAACTATTTCAACAATTTCAGAACTCAGCCACAGAGGATTAACTAAATTTTTATCAACATACTCATAAAAAAAGAAATTAAAACCTGAATTATGACATGTCTGTGATATGCTTGTACAAACTGGGAACAAAGGAACTTTTCTAAATGAGAGTTTGGGGGACAGAGACTGGAGAAACACAAATGAAAATACATTAAAGTGATTCACAAATAGATCTAAAGTCAAAGTATAAATGAGACAAACAGGATCAACTCCAGAAGATTGATTCTTTGAGTATTGGCATATAAGTGGATAAGGAAGATGAAAAGTCTCCTGTAGACAACTTGCAAGTATTACAAATCAAAAATATCTTATACCACAAATATATTTTATTCCACCAGTCCTTTGAGCTAAGTGATTGAAAATATCACAATGACAGTAGAAATACTAAGAACAAAGATTCAAGAAACCTCCACACGTACCTTTTCAAGGAGGTAGCCAATGACTAGAAAGCCTTTTCCACCAAGCATTTGTTCTTGCATGGCTACTGAACTCTTAAGAAGCTCAACCAAGAAAGCCAATAGGGTAGCACTGCATGTAAAGAACAAGCATTTTTTCAGAATAGAAATGTAGAAAAATCAATCTGTTACATTTTCAATATTCACCAGCTATTAAGTGAACAGAAACAGGCTTAAAGTGGTCAACAATTCCTTGAAAGAATACAAATCTTACTTTCTCTGTTGACAAATTTCTCCAATGATCGCTCACATACTACAACAGTAGGAGTGGGAGTTCATATACAAAGAGAAGTGCAAAATCATTTTGTCAGACCTCCTGATTTGACCAGGACCATCCCATGTTTCAAATGTCCAGTCCGGCAGCTTGCACTTCTAGCCAAAGGTTTTGCAGTTGGAAGAGGCAGATGATGAGTGGGATCCAGCTGACAGTGCTAGAATGATGCAGGCAGGGGCCTTGTCAACCATTTTACCATCCAGACTAACTATGCTAAACAGCAAAATTTGCAGCCACTAGATATATCGTCATTCCACACTTTCAGTCCCTAGAGTCACTACTACCATAGAAATGAGGCATAAAATGGCTGAACATGCACATGGGCAATGATGCCCACCATGTTCCACTGTGGAACAACAGCAGGATGGTTAGTTTCCTTCATACTTTCTCCAGACCAAACATGAGAATAATATCTAGGCCTGACCAAATAAAGGTTGAGAATCACTTTCATCCAGTTAGGAAAGCACAGAGAGACTCGAGAGGCCACAAGGAAATCACCCAGCAGCCCATCCCAGCAGTATCTGTTGTAAGGGGTTCACAAAGCACAGGGAGGGAAAAAAATTGTTCAGAAAAGGTGACAATTTAGAAACAGAAGAAATATGAAAGACTTCAGGGGCCAGACTTGGCAAGAAAGTGAAACTAAGTTATGAAAACCAACAGCAGAAATGTATGCCAGATCAATGGACTATGGGAAAAAACCCACAATTGACTCTCGGGTGGTGAGAGGGAAACAAAAATACACTCATCTGTTTCTGAAAAACCCAGAGGAAAGGAAGAAAGGAAAAAAATCACATTTATGTCAGAAAGGAAATATTTAAAATTATTTTTCAAAAATCTCAAAAAGGTAGATGACAGAATGCATTGTCCTGCATATACAATGCATACGTAAAGTCATTAGCCTTTTTCTAAAAATAAAATAGCTATAAGAGTTCCTAGCTGTACAGACAAATATCTGCAAACATGAAAGTTCTCACACAGGTGGTAGGCATAGGCAAGGGTGAACACAGTGGCTTTTGCAGCTATGAAAAAGTGAATTAAAGGAAATGCCCAACCTGCATTTTATAAATTTCAACTTTACCTACAGTATCTAGTCAACTAAAGGTTCACTTGCTCTCCAAATACAGTCTTTTACTTTGAAATAAATGTTGAGATTGGTTAATCCATGCCAGCACCAAAAAAATCATAGAATCATAGAATCATTTGGGCTGGAAGGGACCTTTAGAGGTCATCTAGTCCAACCCCCCTGCGGTGAGCAGGGACATCTCCAACTAGATGAGGTTGCTCAGAGCCCCATCCGGCCTGACCTTGAATGCCTCCAGGGATGGGGCTTCCACCACCTCTCTGGGCAACCTGTTCCAGTGCTTCACCACCCTCATTGTAAAAAATTTTTTCCTTATGTCAAGTCTAAATCTATCCTCTTTTAGTTTAAAACCATTACCCCTTGTTCTGTCACAGTAGACTCTGCCAAAAAGTCTGCCCCCATCTCTCATATAGGCCCCCTTCGGGTATTGGAAGGCTGCAATGAGGTCACCTCGAAGCCTCCTCTTCTCCAGGCTGAACAACCCCAACTCTCTCAGCCTGTCTTCACAGGAGAGGGGCTCCTGCCCTCAGATCATTTTCGTTGCCCTCCTCTGGACCTTCTCCAACAGGTCCATGTCTTTCCTGTGCTGAATAATCAATGTGCTGAGGTAAACAAGATTCATTTTATTTGGTGAGCAAGGCTACCACGCAAAAAGTACACAGTGTAGGAAAGTACATGCTGTGGACATGAAATAGTGTCTTGTCTTGCTTCATTGTTGAATGGTCACAATAATCAGTCTAAAATCACACACAGAATGCTCCACACAGTGTCAGCAGTAAAAGAACACAGATAATATCCATTTACAGTACTCCAAAGCTTTTATCAAAACAGCCTGTCAAGCTGTCACATCTATTTCAAATCAGGTTATATGCATCAATATTTTTCTTATCCTGACTGAAAGTTTCTAATTTGTCATGTAAAATAAGATACTCATCATTTTTACTACATGGCAATTCGTAAGAAGCTCATGTAGAGTTGAAGATTTATATTTAGAAACTTTTTTTTTTAATTGAATAGGTCAAAGAAAATTCCATATAGATGGTACTTCCTATCATCCTTTATGAGTAACCTTATGACTTAGGAGGACAACCCATTACGCATAAAGCCAAGAAACAAAGTACATCTTTGCAGGATTAGGACTTAAGTTACAAAAATAAATTCTATTAATATTATATTGAAAAATCAAAAAATATTCTTAAAATGGATTTAAAAGATTGTTGTACCATGAACATGGAACCAGACTTAAGTTTAAAAGGTTCTACTTCCACTTCTGTAAGTGATTTATCAAAAGTCCTTTTCTTTGTATTGCAGCTTATCTGTCCATTCTATGAACTTAGATGTAAATTCATGGGCTGGAGTTATTCTTATCTCATATTAATACAATCTCTATGCAATTGTTAGAAATTCTGATAGGACTCCAAATACAAGTTATAAGACACACTGACACTCTAACAATAAAAAATTTTCTCTCTTTCCTTCTTTTTAAGTACACATAAAACACACTAGTCAACTCAGATATCATCAGTGGCCAGTTAACATTTAACCATGGCACAGAAACATAAAAGCTGGTTCTATGTAAGAAAGACTGAATCAACCAAGTTTTTTAATTCAAATGCCGACAGAGCCCAAAGACCACTTTTTAGACATTAACCATCTTTATCTGGGATATGGGTGAACTAATTAATCCCGTGTGCCCACATTAGCTCTGCACAGAGCGACCTTAGCTGTCACTGCAAAGTGATGCCAATGTTTCCAGTTCCAGGAAAATGTATTAATTCAGCCCATACCTTTGTGAATGAGCTATGCCTTTTCCTAAGTCCAAAATGGCTTTTAACATCTATCAAACCAGACACATAAAGACACCACAAGCCAGCTCTGCAGAGTCAGCTCAGGTCTGCAAGCAGTAACTCCAGCTTCTAATCCTTCTGCATTATCCAAGATTGCTACCATAAATAATAGGGTTGACTGTAGTATATAGTAATTCAAATCTTGGGATAGCACACGTGAATGCATCATTACACTTTACCTTCAAGCACATAAAAAATTTCAAGTACCAGAAAAAGCAGCAGTTAAGGAGAACCATCTGGCAGTCACATAGAGGCACAACGAAGTTTGAGGTGAATACTGTATAGGACCACAGTATTGGTAAAAATTAGTACCATAATTAAATGTAACTAGCAGTTCGTCCACATCATTATGCAGGAAATGAAGTAATTAAAAGATCTGTAATATTTTAATTGATAGAAGAACTGTAAAATCAAAATGGAACTGTTTTCAAATTCTCACTGCACATAGAGTACTGCAGCTATTACTACCTGAAGAGACAGGCAGAAAACAGATTACATGCTTAGTCTGATTTTTTTCCCCAGAAATCTTGCTTACACTTGTTTCAGGTGAAACTTCTTTTTTGGAGGAGGAAGGAGGGAATGAAACTGCACTAAATAACAGCTGTTACACAAAACACTGTCTTTACATGTTATGTTCTCTACCTTGTATACTTCATGCTAGAAAGTATTCAATCTGCCTGAAAAGACCCAACAGTTAACAATTCTCAGATAAGCTTTCCCAACCTTTTCAAAACTCCTCTTTCCCCACATGTTCAGACTGACCTCAAGCAAACATTTAAGTGTGTGTATGTGTGTGTGTGTATATATATGTTTATAAATCCATACTGACATACTGGATCTTTACTCCTCAATATTGCATTCTAAGAATTTAGCCTTCTAGAGAATTGACTGCCTAATTTAGAGGATGGTATCCAGAACTTTTAACATATTTGTAAGGATAGTCAATTTATGTGGTCATCTTGGCAGCTGAAAATAAATTAAACCTGAAGATTTTAAATATAAAAATCTTTATCAGCAGAACCAGGTTGCCAAAATTACGGTTTTAAAAAGGCTGCTGTTGACACAGGGGAAATAATACTGATTAGAAGACTGTCTTCTAAGATGAACAACTTTTCAAACAGAATTTAACAAACTTACCAGTAACTAAAATGCATCGGATTGCTGCAGGGCTCACATTAAACTTGCAAAATTCTGTGCACTGCCACACAAAATTTCTCTCCATTCTTGCCTATTTTCAACTCCCCTAGATACAGAGGCAAATATAAAGGATACTTCAGCCCACTCCTACATCTTCTCTATGCCATGCCCTGCCTAGAACAGATGTTTGGCTGCAGTGCAGGTAAGATACAGATACACAATGAAAGCACGTATGTCAAGCAACACTGAATCAGACAGAATTAAGATTTCTACTGAAAATATAATTAATTTCAGAGCAAATTTTTTGCAGTAGTTTTCCATTACTAAGAAGCAGAAAGAAAAGGTTGCAGACCAAAACATGAAGATGCTGCCTTATATATATATACACTGCTTATCCTATGATTAGCATATTGTAAAGACAGTAAGTCTCTGGAATACTGGTATGTAAAAAATTGAAGATTAATTACATTGTTACAGCATTGCTTGATTTTCCCCTCAAACATACCTGTCCCTTGCAAAGATTTATTTTTTTTTTTTTTTAATAAATAAAACAGGAGCACAGAATTGGTGTACACAGCATACACTGTCTGACTAGAAGACATTCTTAAGGATGCTTTCATGTCTATACATATTTATTATATTTGTGAAGTCCCTACCTTTATAATTCAGTTATTCTTATGATGTGCACTGTGAAGCTACAAATATCACCTAGCTTATTTAATTCATCTAAATATATAGATATCATATAAATAACTACTACATTTCAATAGTTCATCATTATGTTTTAACATTACAATGTTTCATTGTCACAATCTGGAGTCAACAGTCATGCAATCTTACTCCTTAAATAAAAAATATACTACAGATCTTCACAAAAACAACAGCTTCTGCAGGTAACAATCTTAAAAATTCCAAAATATGACACTTACTTCTTCATTAAAAATATGAATAACTACATACATAAATAAATATTTCATTTTGACTGCCCATTTGTATCTACGGAAATTTTAAAGAACCTTTTCATATTACATGTAGAAGAAGCTCACAGTGCAAATCCCAGGGTTACGAAGGCTTTATGCTATGCCAATCATTGAACAAGAAAGAGCCACCTTTGTCAAATTCTAAATTGACTCGTGGTTCCCACTAACTGAACAATTATTACTGTTTTGTGGAGCTAAAATACAGGACAAACAGGAGAAACTATTCTTATGAAATGAGTTTCTATGACTTCACATACGAATGAAGCATCCTATTAGGAACATCAGTCATATATTCAAACAAACTCAGACGACAAAGGCTTTGGAGAAATAAAGAAACCCCTAGAAGTCAGGAATTTGCACTGCTAGGATAAAAGTGAAAATTGCCTCATAATTGTGAAATTTGGGTTTGGTTTTTTGTTTGTTTCATTTTTTAAAAATCATTACATAGATCAATTTCTCTAGTCTACTCAAAAAAAATCCTCTGAAAGATTTACCTTAATTACTGTAAGTTTCATCTTGGACTGTGTATTCCAAAGTGATCTTGATTGTGCTTTACAAGAGGCACCTTTAATTAACGTAGGCATGTAGCTATAAAGATCTAAGTCGATCGATAACAGATGATTTAACTTGAAGAGGCTATGTAAAAGAGAATGATGCAGGTATTTGTTTGATTTGTCTGATTATCTTTGGGAAGGATCCTTTATAAACTAATTCTGTTTGTATTTCCAGCTTCTCCAACATAATGACCGTACGATTAATTCCAAAACAGACTATTAATATGATAAGTTTTGAAAACTAAACTTAGCATAAACAGATAAAATGGTACAATGAAAATCATACACCAACAATTAATGTTTTGTTTTTAAACAAACAAAAAAAACCCCTAAGGTACTTGCCCCTTAACATCAATTCAAAATGCAATGCTGGCTGTATTGACATAAATTATTATTATTATCAATTTCTATTATCATTCTTTGTCTGCTGGCTGCCCATTACATCTCATTGTTAGCAAACAGTTTTAAATGAGTTTAGCTGATTCATTAAGTAATTTGTTACTTCACCAGAATATTTACTAAATGTTATACAGTATGGGCTTAGAAGTCCTCATGGAGAAGCATTAGCAATATATGAGCAATACACTTCTATGCACAGAAAGCGTGAGATGATCTCCACTTCCTTACTTCATTCCTTCAGGAAGAAAAATCAAAGCACGAAGGGTCAGCATGGGTCTCAGAAACTGTTTTGACCGCACTTATAATACAGGTTGGGAATATGGAAAGGGATCTTCATCAAGGTATATTCACTGCTAAAGCACGAAATCAAACATTTGTGCATGTTTTAACGCAGTCAATTGCTCTGCTGCTATGTTACTAATTACTCATATTAATTCATTCATATTTATACATGGCCACTAAAGCCTGTGTGCCACAAAGCCAAGAAGGGTGCCCCTGACCAGGCTGGAGGTAAGATCAACTTGGAGCAGAAGAGACACGGACAGACGGTGGGGTTGGAGAGGAAGTTTCCATGAGCTACAGCTACAGCAGCTCTCTAAACTGCTTCCTTAGCTTCCAGCTTAACTTTCTTTTTTCTTTCTGTAAGCTTGTGGGAGAGAAAGGGGACATTACTTCTTTCTTTTCCCTTTTCCACTTCTTTTTCTCCTAACATATGATAAGGACACTAAGAGAAGACTACTAAACATGTTTCATCCAAACCGATGCCACTAAACACGAGTCAGAAGAATAGGTGTTGTGTGAAAGAACAAGAGAGGCAACTCATTACACACCTCTGCTTATGGGCATAACATTTTGGGATACAGATTCCAGTCATAAATTAACCACCCTTAAAAGTGCCTAGATCTTCTAGAGTATGCGGAGGTATCGCAGTCCAGGAGTTTACAAAGGATTTCTACCACATGATACAGCGACTGCATTTTCATTATAAACTATCATCCAGGCAGGATGATTTGGCAAGTCACAAAAACAGTTTGGGAAGATTCCAGTACAACTGATTTCATCCGAGCACAGCTAGGTTTTACCAGAGCTGTGACATTTCAGGTGTGATATTCAGCCTTCTTCCCTTCAGAACGCACGAGGAGAGGGTTATCAGCACCTGACTCTGCAAACTCTAAATTGTAGACCGGAGGTAGCAATGGCCTGGGACCTTGGCTCTCCATCAGAGGCACAAAGGTAAATGCAACAACCTCAGAGAGGATGACTTTTGTACCTACTCTCAAGTTTAAATATTTGGGCCAGCTGTGGCAAACTAGAAAATTCTTGAAAGACAGTAGGAGAGGACAGGTTGGGTAGGTAACATACTACTTGGCATTCATCTTATTTGCTGTCATGATCTTAAAGATAAATTCAATTAAACTAATGACATTATTAAGAATTATTTGAAAATTAAGCTAATACAAAAATCAAGACATGAAATTGTATTTCCTATCAAGTCGTACTATTTCCTGAGTGGAAAACTGCCTATTTCCTATCAAACTATTCATCTATCAAAAAGCAGATGCAGCAACACTACTAGTTACAGACAGGAATCCAAGAAGTCATCCTTTGAATATAAAAAATACTAAAAAAAAAAAAGTACAAGAAATTAATTGATCAAAGCAAAACACACAAAACATATACAGGAAAAGATGAAGACCAGGAGTTGAAGTATTATTATTGTCTTCCTCACCAATGTTTGCATTTCACTGGGTTATGATAGGTAAGCAATATACTCTGTAACAGGGTTACCTGCATTACAGAGTGAAAATAATGTCAGTAATAAAACTGACTGAAAAGATGCCTACGTTTACTTTGCTACGAATTTTAGGTGAGTGTATGTATCACCTTTAAGAAAATTATGGGAGGGCTAGGCACTGCATTTATATAATATGATAAGCAGTAAAAGTATCTTTAATTTTTATTGTATACTGTATGCGATCTAGCAAATCCAGTTAGTAACTTCTAGAATAAGTATATAAAAGAATTATTGAAATTACTTTTCCCAATATGGTACAGTCCAAAGCAACAATCTCATCTGAATTAACACTTGTTATTTATTCTGTGATGGAACTAGGTCAATACCAAAGGCTGCACACCCAACACCTTGTTAGGATCAGTCTGTATGTCAGTGCTCAGCAGGTCCAAATGAATTCAAAACCATGTACGAGAGACCACAAATGAACAAAGCAAGTCCTTCCTATCATATTACCCACACAGTACAACCAAAGGTAACAACAACAGTATCATAACAGAAAGCAGCACTGTATTGGATTTGTGTGGCAAGATTTTGGTA
>NW_009612284.1:0-2131 GCF_000690535.1 Cariama cristata
GCATCCTGGCCTGTACCAGAAATAGCGTGACCAGTAGGACTAGATAAGTGATCATCCTTTTGTACTCCGTGCTTGTGAGGCTGCACCTCGAGTACTGTGTCCAGTTTTGGGCCCCTGGCTATGAGAAGGACAGTGAGGTGCTGGAGCGTGTCCAGAGAAGGGCAACGAAGCTGGTGAAGGGCCTGGAGAAAAAGTCTTATGAGGAGCGGCTGAGGGAGCTGGGGTTGTTTAGTCTGGAGAAAAGGAGGCTGAGGGGAGAGCTGATCGCCCTCTGCAACTGCCTGAAAGGAGGTTGTAGCAAGGCACGGGTTGGTCTCTTCTCCCCTGGTAAGTAGTGATAGGACAACAGGAAACAGTCTCCAGTTGCGCCAGGGAAGGTTCAGGTTGGACATTAGAAAGAACTTCACTGTCAGAGTCGTTCAGCATTGGAACAGGCTCCCCCGGGAGGGGGGGGAGTCACCATCCCTGGAGGTGTTCAAAACACATTTAGGTGTGGCGCTTCAAGACATGGTTTAGTGGGTTTAGCGACAATGGTGGCATTGGGTATACGGTTGGACTTGATGATCTTTAAGGTCTCTTCCAACCATACTGATTCTATGATTCTATAGCAAAGCCATAGGTAGATTTCTCACAGCAGAATAATTCGAAATGCTGTAGGTGGATGTCTTTGGTGCCCAAGAAAGTTGAAAAGCTATTGCATGAAATACTCTTCTGTTACTGATGTCTGATAGGATTCTTCTAGCTTCAAGAGATGCTAGATTACAGACCATCTTTGAACACATAAATGAGAGGTCTGGGTAAGGATTAGTGTAATCACTCCAATGATTTCTCGATTGAGGGGTGTCTTGAGTCAGATGATCAGTTCATCTGTTATTAGTGATTGGGGATTGCAAGACTCTTGTCACAGTTCTGGTAGTCTTTGGGAAAGGCTGAAGACTTGAGCTTCGTGCTTGTTACTTCTGATATTTACTGTGAATAAAATTTTTTGAAGGTCTGTTAGAACTGTTTTCAAGTTGGCTAAATATATGACTACTTACGAGCTTATAGCAGTCTAATCATGAAACTCAGGCAACACAAGAATTTAATGTATTAAATACATGCTTCAGTCCATTAGGAAGTGAAATCATCTTTAGCACATTATTTTACATTTCTGTAACTTACTGTGTGTTTTTTTTCCTGTATCTGAGATAAAACAGTTAGGACAGACATGCAGTAAGACAAAGATTTGATCTTGTACTTCTCTGTCCTCATCCTCTTTCAGTCTGACAGCAAATTTCTGTTCAGTTTTCACCATACCCTTTTCTCATTTCTGTGATCTGAACTCCAGAAGAGTTTTTTACTGAAGACAAATCATTACAGAATAGCTGGCTGGAAGGCTACCCATTTGAGTGCAGTAGCTGATAGAGTCTCTGACCCAAAGTATCAAGATACCTCACCTTCCAGTTCGTGTGGTGTTGGTTTTTTTGTTTGTGTGTTTGTTTTTTTGTTTGTTTTTTAATAGTTTTGATACTGCTATTAGATTTCTTCTTGGAAAAGTGGCTGTGAGCAGTTACCACCACATGATAGAGTGCTCAGTATGTAAATGCTTCCTGACTTGCAGTCCAGAAGGTACAAGGAATCCAGTTGTTTGTGTTCATAGGATGCAGCGTGAACAGCCTCATAAAGACGTGTCCCTTATTTGACCAAATGATATAAATAAATAAAATACTGCCAGAAACTTCATTCACAAAAGACACATACAGTAGGTCAGCATCATGTGCAAAATGATGGCACCAGTCCTACCAGCATGTTCAAACCAGGTTCTGCAATCTGCCACATTCAAAGATTGCGTGGAGTTGATACGCCTCTATTTGTTTGCACTCCTAAGGTCTGAAGGTAAGGGACTACTTGTTTGTTTTTTCTCCCACTGATACCCACATCTTTTGACTTCCTGAGGATCAGTTAAGACTTTGATATTTTATTGCGCTTTTGTATAAGTAATTGCTGACAGTGGTGCATTAAGTTCGTCTTACAGAGGACTGCCTGAAGTAGTGGAAATCAGAAAGCATATTTTCACTTGTCATAACATACATGTGACCATAGCTTCAGTTGTTTTTAAGTAACATAAGAGCTATATTGGAAAATCAGGGGG
>NW_009612284.1:2148-6144 GCF_000690535.1 Cariama cristata
GCGCGGAATAATCAGTAGTGTTGTCCTAAGACCTTCTGAAGGTTTGAAATATGAAGATACATATGACATATATAGTATATATATACATGTGTTTTTAATATTGAAATGAAAAAATTCCTAAGGTGATTTTTACTACTTCTGTATTTTTAATTCTGGAGTGTATATATGTTTACCTGCACATTCCTTTTCATCAAGTGAAAATGGACTATGTACATAAGACCATTAGTGGAGTTTTGAATAAATGAACCTTTTAGAAATCTAAATACATTGATGGTGATATTGAGTAGATAAGTAACATGAAACTGAGGAAACTCAAAGGAGGTGAAGGACAATTGTTGGAATTTCACAAATGCAGCATGTTTGCCTTAATATCCACTTGATATGTCCAGGATTCAGACATTTCATGCAAATGCAAAGCAGTGGTGTTACAGTTCTGTATCTTCAAATCATAGAACTACATTTGTAGGATGCAGATTTTTACATTTTTCTGTCAATTTTTTTGACCATTAATACATACAAATTGCATACCTATCGCGTAAGTGCCAATTATTTTCTCATTTTGCTCACTGAGAGGCATTACTTTAGTCAATGGAAAACTTAAAAACTTCAGGAACATGAGGAAAATGATTGCTATGTTCCTCTTGGTCTGTTGCACTGTGCACTGACAGTTTTATTTTCCTGCCAGTATTGCCATACTTTATCCATCTTCAAATTTTGCTATGTTCCAACTTCTGTTCTGGAGTACAGAGAATAAAAGAGATATTTCTTTTCCTTAGGGATAAGGAAAAGGGATAATGACTTCTGGTTTGTGGTTATATGGTCATTGCAATGTGTGCGTCACCCTACCGCATGATGGTACAGCTTTAATCCCTGTTAGGCATGCTCATAGCATCACCTTTCTGTCAAACTATATGGAAACTTCCTTTGGGGGTTTTGCTTTTTGTTCTTTTTGCCAGACTGTGGGAGAACAGACAATAGCATGAAGGCTGCTAGTACCTACATAAATTGTAGGTGTTTTTAGTGAGTATGAAACAAATTGGTGGTTTTGAGTGAGTGTGAAACAACAGTCGAGCTTGCAGCAGATGTGTGGTTTGTGCCGAATAACCAGAGTTTTTCTTTCGGTGCTTGGAACTCCAAAGCTGGATTTAATTTGTTGTCAAACAACAGTCTGTGACAGGCAAACAGTACTGCTGAACAAAAATTAATCATCTGTAAATGTTTGAAATAGTGGGAAGTATAACTACGTGCATATGTTTCTTCTTTCAATCTGGAATCATTTCCTCCCTGTACAATTAGCTGAACCAAAAAAAAGTAAGTTTGTAATGGAAGTGCTGTCTCACTGTAATGTAAAGCTACAGTCATAGTCTCTATAAACAGCAAGTGAAGTGTAAAGGATTAATTTGAACCCCAACAGACAGTTATTACGAAGAGGTGATGGAAATGAAGCACTGGGTGAAAAGGTCAAGAAAGATAATTTTTTTTTTCCCTAAAGCATTACCGTTGCTCCTCTGTGGTTTTAGAGCAACCTAACAGATGTGCTCGTCGTCTTCTGGATTTTTCTTGCCAGTCTCTCAGAATGTGCTAATTTCACATATATTCTCCTTTTACATTCTCCCTCCTGTTTGGCAAGCAGAGTAGGCTGTGGAAGAGGGGCTGCCATCGGACGTCCTTATCCTTGTGGAATTCAACACTGAAAAGAAGCAACAGTGACTGAACTTGGCAGAGTGAGACACGGCTCTGAGCTGCTTCCGTCCAGTTAGGAGACCGGAGGGATCCCTCCAAAACCCTTACTGTTTGGTCAGTTATATGTATGTGGCATATACGTGGATGGTAGGCATTGTGGTGGAACAGATGCATGCGGGAAAGGGGAAGTTCTTTGAGACTATGTGCTTTTATTTTATCAAGAGAAATATCACCTTTCTTCTCTTTCTCCAGTTTTCAGAGAACAAAAGCTCTGTATAAACTGTAGGTGTGGTGTGAGACAGCATGGGTATAGATGTAATATCTGCTCTGAATATGCAGTAGATTCTGTGAGTACAGCTAAAAAATGCTGTTCTGAATACTGAATTACATAGAACAAGACAGTTTTGGATTTTTTTTAATAAAAGGGATATTTATATCTGGTAGCTGTGCATTAAGATATTCTTTCTACTTTAAGTGCTATAAATGTGTGAATTCTGTGTCTTCTCTAGTGCAGGAAAGCCAGAGGTACTTGATATCTGCCTGTTCAAATTACTATGAGCAACGTGACTTTGAATGGTAGGAGTGATAGAATGCTATATTTTAGATTTTCTCTCTAAGTTTGGTTCTTTGTGCTTTTTTCCTGACATCTCTGGTATTATTATGTCATCAGATAAACTGTTTTCTGCATCAAAGGGAAAGACACCCCATGACAGTGCTGTTCTATAAAAATGCCACACTTTCTATATGTATAAATGGTTTCCAAATGAGTTGCTTAACAAATTTAAAAAATTTAAGATAGATGAAGGTTCCTCAAGTTTCATTGGGCTTGAAATTGCTCTTGTCTGCTTGGCCAGTCATTGTTTGTACCTGAAAAGGAGTTTTCCCCTCCCCTCCCCTTCCTTCTCTAAGGAGTCCCTTTGTCTCTAAGGACAAGTTATTAGAAACTTGTCATTGTGTGGCTTTAAGGTGTCAAGCTTGGAGACCTAGAAGTTAGTCTGAGCACAGAGGAGTATCCCCTTCTTTCATGATGTCAAACCTGCAGCTTTTAGCCTAGCTTTGTTGTCATTACAGTCGGGTATCTAACGAGCCGTCACTTTAGCATGTATTTGACACATGAGATCAGACGAGCTAGCGCTTCCCGCTGCGTGCAAACCAGTCTCAGTACTGCGCACATGGAAGAGCCGGCACTGTGAGGTGAATGCTGAGGCGCTTCATCCCAACTCGGTGACATCCTCTAAGATCGAAATCTGTTGCTACAGAGCCAGGTGTCACTTCTGACAGTGACAGAGATGACATGTATTCCGTGACAGTGACAATGAGGGGAAGAACAGGAGTCATCGTCTGCTGGATTTATTCAGCCTGACGATATATTCTTTGACAGAAAAGGTGTCTGGAACTAATGAATATATGAACTTCGTGTGCTAAAGTCACTCTGTTCTGTGCACCCTCGTGTGATAGATGTTAAATCCTGAGCATTCTGGGTTACTCGTTTCCTGAATAACGTGTGTGAAATTCACACCTATTGGCAAAAAGTTTAAGTAAATGTGCTGTATGTTGAGTAATCAAACAAGTGCCAAAGGCAGTGCGTTATTCTGTGTTTTTTGTTTTGTGGTAATGGTAGGAATAAATTTGAAATGCTCAGGAGCAAATACATGGCCAACTTTTGTTTTCTGGAATTGATCATTAATTTACCAGCTTGTTCAGTGCTAGATGACCTGCAGAGCAGGTCTGTCCTATGCAGAGAATGAGAAAGGGCTTGTAGGGGAAAAAAAAAGTAATGAGGTGATTAGGTAGTATGTGCGTTTGTGTGTATCTGTATACTTGTATGTCAGAGGACTGAATTAGAGGCACTAAAGCAACATAAATGCAAATTATGTTTCTTAACTCATGAGCATTTGCAACATTGGCATGCCTTTTATTTTATGAAGTACTCTGTACACTGTCTTTAACAGCAGATTTTAACGCTAGCTCTCTACTTCTGAAATACATTGGTGTTCTCTTTATATTGCCATTGTGTCTCTTACCTCAGAAATATTAAATAGACATTTTACAATTTTTTTACTGGTTTTTGATACTCAGAAATAGTACTTTGATGTTTAGCATGGTCATAATTGTGTTCTGTTCAGTTCTGATAAAAATCTTGTGCTCTCTTAATTAAAAACCTACTTGTCTATGTAGGGGGTCTTCAATTTCCAGATGACTGTAGTCTGGAAAGAGTTAAGCGAGATGGCTGATGTCCCCCTCTGTGACTAATAAGGTGCTTAGAAAAAGTTGTGGCTTTTACCTTTTTCTTTTTTTTTTCTTTTTTTTTTC
>NW_009612285.1:0-23989 GCF_000690535.1 Cariama cristata
TTTTTTTTAATAAAGTGTAATCCAAAAGTCCATTTTTCCAGGAAAAAAACAACTATAGATACAGTACTTAAGTTAAAATTGAAGAGGTTTTTTTTTTTTGTTTTTGCTTTAATGTAGTATAGTACATTTATATCCTGGAAAAAAATTTCCTTGATTACAGTGTATGTTAATTTATTTACAGATCTGAAATATAATTGCATACATCAACTCTTGAGATGAGCAAGACTGAAATGTACTGTTAGTAAGAACCAACTGCCCTTTCAATCTACCATGACTTTAAGAGATTGCTCAGATGAAAATGTGATTCTAAGTAGTGAAATTCTGTTACTACTATTTTTAACTGTTTTGGTACACTTTAAACTATGAGTTTCAATGCAGGACTGGGAGTCTTGAATACCCATAGTTAATTCGGTCAAGCTGTGTTTGTAATTTTTGCACATTCTTTTTTGGCAGTAGCAATGCACACATGAACACAAAGAAGTTTGGCAAATGTTTGTCTTGATTCTTATGCATCCAGCTCAGGATACCCAAACTTAACTGCTACGTAATATTTAGACAAAACCTGCTCTCTTTGTCATGAGAGAATGTCATAAAATTTCCTCTAACCAAACTAGAATCTTCACGAAATAGATTCCTGAAAGTTCAAGCTGCTGAAATGGCTTTGCAGAATATCTGCCAAGCTCATAGTCTAATTTTTTCTAAATCTAACCAATCCTTGTATTAATCCAAATATTAAGTAATTTAGCAGATATATTTAACACTAGGTAAAATTGTACCATTAATTCATTTTATATGCCCTATGTGACTTACCTTTTAAAAGTTACAGCATTTTTAGTGCCTTCAGAAACTTCATTTTTCATTATATGCTACTTTGGTTAAGTCACACTGGTTTGCTTCTTTGTGTGAGAATGTGCTGCGCCCTTGTCTTTCGTTATTAATCACCACTTAAAGAGAGAGGTAACTTGTCTCAGATCTGCCTCAATTATACTTAAAATTGCCAGATTATTTATAAACTACTACTTATATGTCCTATTACCATTCATATTACTCTCTATCAGAGAGGTTGTAAACTAAGTGTCATTGTCAGTATATGCCACATGTTCAGAGTAACTTGATGGAGATGCCTGTTTTCAAGCCCTCTGAAAGCGGAAAACAGGATCTTTCGTTACTGACAAGTCTACAAGTTCTACGGTGTGATCAGATGATTTCACATTCCCATGAGACCAGCATGCTGCACGTCAGGTAGCATTAGCTTCATTTCACTTGCGTGTAGTACGTCAAGACTAGCAAACCTGCTGAGTTGGTATAAACCAGCTTGTTAAGTGCAGATGATACAGTCTACAGAAATTACACAGGTAATTTAGACTGGGTAATAAGACAATTTCTCTTACTTTACTCTTTCACCCATTTTTGGTTTGGGAAGTGAAATGAAATTATATGATGCGTTACATAGCATAGAATGTCACACTGTGTCATGAGTGATATGGTGCCTGTAAAGCACAAACATCACCACAACTTGACACGTCCTCATAGAACAAAAACATTCAAACAAATGTAGTTAGATAAAGGTGGGGAGAGGGAAGGGAAGATTAAGGAACCAAGCTGACATCCTCATTTTGGGACCCAATTACTGACTCAAATACCTGGTGAGCCTCTATGAACCTTGCTGTTAGAGGAAAATCAGCCACTTTCTCTACTTATGGCATGAGGCCTTCGTAAAATACATACAGCAGGAAGCGGTAATACACCTGTACAAGTGACCAAATTTAATTGTATTAAAAAAAAAAAAAAACAAACGTGTAAAAAGAGGGTCCTCAAAGATTTCTGACTCCTTATTGTCCTAGTCTCTATGAAATTTAAGAGGGTTTACTAATTACTTATCTATTCATTCGTCACATCTACTTTAACAGTAACATTATTAAACATACACAGTATTACTTAAGATCACCTTCTAGAACTTCAGGGAATGATAGTGGCTTATAGAGAGGCAAAAAAAAATACTTAGCCAATATTGGACTACCAATGACAGCCAAATGGTCACATTCATTATACCCATGGTGACTTCTGCATGACAAATCAATCTAGTTATTTAACAATCTAGTTCATTGTTTTGCCGCAGTCCCAGATGGGAAAGCATGGAACCTACAAACAACGTTAATTTTTGACTTTTTTTTTTTCATGTGAAATTAGCAGCAGTTGAAAACTGAAGACCAAGCTCTAGGTGAGCTTATGCTCCTCTTTAACCAACTCTCCTTCCATGGCAAGAATACAAGCACCTTGTTACCCATCCTGTTGACCTAAAGTCTGTAGCTCTGCTGTATGTAAATTGTGGTGGAGAAAAACATTTTTTCTGCTGTACATGTGTAAAGAAATGGGTCCCCTCGGAGGCTGTCCGAGTCTCCCTGTGAAAGTGGTATGCTGTCGAGGTACAGCAGTTTGGTCTTTTGGAGCTCCTGAGAACACTGGGTAGCTGTCTGACTTGGATGCTGGCTTTGCTGTACTTGGTGCCGTGGTGGCCAAACCGTTCTGGGTGACCTCCGAAGCGAGGGTTTCGTACGTTCCTCTAGTATGCTTGATGACTTCCACGATCTCCTTCTCTTTTAGGAGGTTGCTCAGACACAAATTAGACAGCTGACAGCTCTTGCTTTCATAGGCCGTTGCTTGGTTGCCTGATGAGTATCTAAAAGGGTCCTCGGTGGGAGTATGTGCTGACTTTCTGTCCCTTGTGCTGAGATTTTGGCTCACCATTCTGTTTGGATATGTAGCCTGGGGAAACCAAACAAAAAAAAAGCCTTAGTAATAGAACAGAGTAGGAAAATGGCGTAGAGCATATAAAACACTCCTCACTACAGATGTACAGCACACAGAGCTGGCAGACTAAAATGAAAGACAAATCTCAAATGCTGGTAAAACTCCCAAAGCACTGCTAGCATAACATAGAGGTATTGTTCATCCATATTTAACAGAGCTAATATTGAAAAATGCTTGTTATAGGTAATGATTTGGGCATTTTCTTGAAAAAAATAGTTTAAATCAAAGGAGAAGAATTTTTTTCAGAAAATAATAAATGGATAGAAAGGTTCCATGAATTGTAAACAGATTTTCAAAAGCACTTCACATGATGAAACAACAAGAATTTTGATTGCATAGAGTTCAACTCTTAATACTCTCAAATACTTACAAAATGCAAAGAACATCTTTTGTGAATATCTTCATGCCTCGGTTAAGCTCAGATCATGCTCAATTTTCATTGTTCCTTGAATCTAGGTGTTTTGTTGTGTACTTACAGCTAAATATATGCCAAAACGCTCTGCCAGAGCAGAGCAATGATTTTATTTCAGCTGCCTGGAAAAAATACAATGTAAATAGGATTCTAGCACGTTAGCATCTTTTGATGCTGTGTGAGTATGCATACATTTGTATTTGTTTAAATAAGAGGAATTTATCCGTACATAGCAAGCCAGATCACTGCTGATTTCCAGTGTGCACTTAGTGTGATGCTTCATTTTGTCCTCCACAGAACACCTGACTGGGGAGGAGATGATGGGGCTGTGGAACCTTCTCTCACACGTTTAAGAAGTATACTCTTAGTACATTAAATAAAATAAAGTGTTGAGGGGAAAATGGTAACACAGTCAAAGCAGGATTCTGCCTGTTCCATGACTGACTGTACTAGGCAGCTTCTAGAGGTGGTGCCCAGGAGCTCAGCTCACAGGGAGATGTGCCTGTGGGTGAGGAAAGGCATTACCCAAGCTGTGAATGTTCAGAAGTCTGGTCCCTAGAGCAACATGGGCTTTGAGCCTATATGGCTTTGTAAGAAAGCTTCATCCCTTTATATACTGCTACAAAACATATATGACACCAATTTGCCCAATAAGAATTAAATACTTGAAAGCCGTATGTGAGTTTCAAAAGTTGTTGACGTAACCTACTTGAACTCTACTGCCCTTTGTCATCTAATATTGTGTGTGCAAAAAAAACCAAAAGGGGGTGGGTGGGTATGTGTGTTTCATTAACTTCTCCAGATACATATCCATATGATGTTTCAAGGAAATCGTTAACTTACACTGCAATTAACGCACCTCTGATTTTTTTTTTTCTTTTTTTTAACTAGTCAGGTTACAGTAACTAAGCCGTAGTTTTGTGAAGAAGGATTCTAATAAAAGCGTCAATTGTACTTTATTTTAAAAGTTATTTTGGAATACACATTTGCCCTTGTTTTATTGCTGTCACACTTTCCCATGTACTGGTTAAAGCACCTTGTTTATTTGCAACAAAAGTCCAATTTTACTCCATATAGGTTTTCTGCAACACAACTGTGAAAGGACATAGCAGCACCTTCTTGACATCTACATTGCTATATGGGCTCTAACGTTGCAGAACAAAGATGAGAGAATAAAAAAACCCCAAACTCCCAAGCCTTACAACAATGCTTTGCTAAAAATATTTCAGGATGTTTCCATGATTACATAGGAAACTTGTATATACTGTTTATCTGTATATAAACTTGCATATCTGTATTGCCTCACACGTATTTCTATTTTAAGCAACACAGAAGAACGATACAGTCAATATTCCCAGCTTACATTGGACTTTTTAGCGTAGGCAGGCTAATGGTCATGCTTCTACGTAGATTCATACACAGGTTTAGATACAAGTATTGCAGTACATGTTAGGCACCAGAAATGGTATTTTCAGAAATTATTAGTACTAGAGTAACATTTTTCCCAATTAATTCAGTGCTGATTGCACCCAGACTCATAAATGGGAGTAGAACACTTCTGGAAAACATCAGTTAAGTTTTTATGCCTACAGCACATAGATGTTGAGATGAAATTCAACTTAATTCCTAAGGAATCATTCTTGGAGAAACCTACCTGTAAGTTCAATCATTTTTAAAAAATGTATTTATTTCTATGCCAGTAAATAAAAATCTTCCTACTGGGACAAGAGAGTCAAATTCAACGCCCTGCCAAAAATCCCTGCATTTGTTGTAAAGGAATATTTCTGGAGTTACCATATGTCACCCTACGCCCTTTGACAATGTGAAGATTGGTATCATAGAACTGAGAGGACCTTCAGGATGGGACATCTAGTCTATTCTACGCTTCTGGTTAGCATCAGCTCATCCCTATCTTGCTCCTGACTTTTTTTTTAAACCAGCTGTTAAGGACCTTCATCAATGCAATCTGTACAGCCTCCTCAGCTAACCTTTTCCGCTACATTACCTTTACTTTTAGGAAAGGTCTTCCTAATGTCTAAACTGAACCTTTCTGGCTGCAAGTCTATTCTTTCTATCTCTCTCCACCATGGAAATGAAGAAAGAGTTGCTGTTTGATCTTTGAATACCTGCTTATACCTTTGAAGAAAGCTGTCAAGCTACCCCTTAATCTTCTCTGCTCTAGAATAAAATATATCACATTGATCTTTTCTCATAGGACTCATCTTCTAGACTCTGAGTCATTCACACTTGTCTCCTCTATAGATTCTCTTCAGTAATTCCAGATTTTTTCTTGAAGTAGATGGCCCAAGAGTACAGTACTTAAGGTAATCCCCTACCACTAAGAAGCAGAAGCAGCACAATTAATCCTAAGAAAGACTTCTTCACTTGCTGCTTTTTAATTCACTCCAGTATGCGATTAGTAATTTTATTTTGCAACAGCATGAAATTGATCACTCATGTTCATCTGGTTGCCCACAACAGTTCCAAGATTTTTTCTACAAAATTATTACTAAGTTGTTTAGCTGATTATTGTCACATAAACATAATTCCTCGTTTGCCTCTGTTGAATTTCATCATTTTTCCTCTGAACTTCTCTCTAATGTGTCAAGATCATTCTGAATTCCAGTTTTATGCATTAACATGTTTTCCATCCAGCCCAACTTCATGTAAGCTGTAAATTCAATAAGAATATTCTCTAGTGCATCATCCAGGTAGTAAATGAATAGTACTGTACACTATAAAACCCTACTTACTATAGCCTTTTGTTTTAACACTGGGCCATTGATAAATAATTTCCAAGGACAGTTTTCCAATTTACTCTATATTTGTTTCATTTAGTCTGCAGAGTATGTTTATAAAATAGTATCAAAAGCCTTACTAAAAGCAAGAAATCTGACATCTACAGCTTTTCTTCTAGCCAGAAGGCCTGTTACTGTGCTGTTGAGTGAAATTAGATTGGTTTGGCAATTGATTTGATTTGTAATCCATGTTGGCTCTTGTTCATCTTTTCTTCTATGTGCTTATAGTTTGTTTGATTATTTTCCTCAACTTTTTGTCTGAGAATTGAAGTTAAAGTAATGGAAAATATTGTAATATATTTAAGATGAATCATAACCTTCCCCCAACACTCACAAAAACAGATACTGATACTGCACTCTGATCAGTATTATACTTGTTTTAATAAAAACACCTCAGAGCTTTTCATGGTGGTATAAACCGCTCAGTAAAAAGTCTAGGAATTAAGAACCGTTTTTCTTCTTACAGCTGCTATTGAAGTGCCAGTGAAAGCATATAATTTGTCAGTTTAATCAGCAACTATCCCTGTTCTTGCCTTCATTCAATAAGATTATTCAGTCATAAGCAGCACGACATGTGAATAATCAGAGTTTAAACACGTTGCTGCAGACCTTTGTAGCCTTGGCTACAGAGGCCACTTCCAGGGAGAAGCATGACCATTGCTGGAGGTCTTGGATATAAGTTGTCTTATAATCTTAAGAATGGCTTAGTAGTTACTTTTATCTCTTGAAATAGAATTTAAAAAAAAACCAAAACAAACTTGTAAGGAAGAAATTCTTATGAAATGAGTTATACCAACAAGGTAGGTTTTCAAGTGAATACAGAAGCATCAACTGGTTTTGAAAATGACAAGTGCAGAAATATGTTCAAAGTAAGGCATATTGTTGAAACTGGGTACCAGTAAAAGGTACAAGGCATGATTACATGATTTTTAATATCACTTTTTTAACTTGATCTTGATTAAATGCTCTGTTTGGAATATCTGGCACCATAGTGTTTCTTTCCTCTTCCTTAGCAAGATTATATTTCACATAAAATAGTTTCATTTTAGAAAATACATGTTGGTTCTGTAGGTCTCCAAAATATTTGCTTCTGGTTGTTGGCTAACAGGAGGAGACTGTGCGTGTGTATGTATCAATAAATATTTAATAATATACATATGTGGTGAGGGAAGGTCTTAGTTTTGTGATGCTGTAACTTGCTGAAAATTCCCCTTCTATCGAAAAATTAAAAAAATACCAGGTGGTGACAAATTAAGAGCTAATTTACCTCGGTCTTAAAACATTAATAGAAATTTATAATATGCCATCAGTATTCTAAGACATTGGTTTGACTCCATCACCAGCAATGAGACACAGGTGGTTAACAAGGAAAGACAGACATATTCTATCAGATGCATGGTTAGACATGGAATGAACAGCGATTTTAATAGAAACACCGCCAAAAAGCAACAGTATCATTGCTATCTATGACAAATTACTGAAGGACAGTTTCTAATCAGGTAAAGAGAGAATAGTGGTCCAATGGGAGACAAAATTAATAAGAAATTCGCTCCCCTTCCCCCTCCCAAATAACATTATTTTCTCCCCAAAATATTGTCAATAAAAAGTCCAGTGTTGCTTTGAATTTCATGCAAGTTATTTTTTGCTATCATTCAAACACTTTTATAAGAATCAAAACATATATAATTGAAAATAATTGCATGCTGTTTTTCATTTGCTGAATTATGATAGTTTAGCTTGAAAGAATGTAGTCCAACTGAGTTTTCCTGCTGGCCCATTTTACAGTTACTTAGGATCTTCATGATCTGGTCAGAATAAGAAAAATATCCGAGAACGAAATGCACAAAAGCAAAAACCACACATGCAGCACCAACAAGAAAAATACTTTGCACAAACTTGAACTTTTATTTTTAATGTATTTCTCCTTATCCTCCTGTAAATATTTCATGCAAAATTTTCTGCAGTGGACTTTTAGGTACTAACTGCATTCTATGAGTGCTAGATGCGAGCAAGCAAAGCCACAGTCCCAACGCATCTCTTTGCCAATTTGAAGGCTGAGTCCTTGTCCAAAGCTGAAGGTGGCTTCACGCCAGTCGTGTTCCAGCCCAGCCTAGAGCAGCTGCAGGGCTGCTGTAAACTGCTGCTTGGCCGTGCTCCAAGGGGCCGATCTGCCAGCTGGTGACTGCCGAAGCAAAAAATCCATTCATCTCGTCCCCTTTTATTTTTCAGTAGCTCAGCTAGAACCAACAACTTCTCTGCCCCAGAAATCCCCAAATGCCACCCTACAGTCTGCCCAACTGTGGACCCAGGAAATGGGCTTTAATGAGGATGCAAATGTGGCTCTGAAATGTCTTTCAAAAGTTGCCCATTTTAAAAACACGCAAAAAAAAAAAAAGCCTCCTTTGTTGTTGTTTCAAATATGTCTTAAAGTTTAAGAAAACATCTGGATTTGAATTTCTGGATCAGATTAAACACAAAAAACTGCATGCTTTCTTGCTTGAGTCTATTTCTCAAAAAAAAACCACCTCTGTTAAAATCTGATTGGCTGTAAAATTTTGATAGGTTTGTATCGTGATCACCGGTGTTGTAAGGTACATGAATATGAGAGAGAGATAAATATTTCAGGTTTGATTATTCCACACTGGTGCTAAATACATTAAGGTTGAACCAAAAGCAGGAACTTAATAATCTTAAAATATTTTTTTCCATAAATTATTTTGAGGGTTCCTCTTTGTGATTGTTATACTGGCAACTTTTTCTCATAATAATAAAAAAAAAAAAACCCAAACCCTTCAATGACCTACTTTAAAGTAATGAAAACTGACTACTCTTATAGAAAGCTCCAGAATGGGACATGTTATTAAAAAAACGCTGCAGCCATTCATCACTTTCCATTTTCAAACCCATTGAGTGAAATATGACAAGCCTTAACGACAAGACAGTACTGCTGCAGGACGTTCAAAACCGGATATTGTTGCTGATTGTCTTGTGATAAAGTACTGATATAAAATGACAGAAAAAGACATGAATTACAAAAACACCCAAAAAAGGGTACAGATTTTTAAGATGCCTGTCCCCAGAGGCATCTGGGAGTCTTAGATGCCTATAATGTAATTCTTCCAAGTAGAGCAACTTTCTTAAATACATCATTCTGACAGCAGGCATGGAGAATAAAACCAAACAAAATACTCTCTCACCAGTGTACCCAGTGCACCCTGAAAACCAACAACAACGGTCTATTTGAAGAATGAAGTTTTACCACCCCAAAGGATTTTTGCTTTCAGTGGTGTTAATGGAAATGCTCTCGAGAGAGGGTAATTATTCTGACAGAAACCTGAAGACTTTCTGGATTCCCTCAAGTTTTCTACTGCTTAATTATTTTGTGTTTGTGGGTACAGGAGGAACATAAAATGTGTTCTCCCAGTATAATATGAACTATATAGTCCAGGATAGCTCATTTGGCCCTGGTCAGGTCTCAGCAGAACTGCACCGCCTTGTGCAGAACTGCCTCCACTTGCAGCCTAGCCCAGAATTCATAAGATATAAAGCAACATAAAGAAGCTCAGAAACAAAACAATGTGCTATAGCTCTGTATTTCTTTGAAGGATGGGAAGGATGAAGCCCTTCATCACGCTTTTGAATTTATATCCCTTTAGATGCCTTTCACAGTTCTGACAGTTTATATGAGTACAGATCTAATTTACCAAAACACAGGTTAACTCAGTACTTTGATATGCCACATCTGTCACTATGTCAGATCCTTAATTTCTACACCTCCTCACTTTTGTGCTTACCAGCTTCCAGCTTAGAGACGATCCAATACAAAACATAATTTAGCTGCAGCAGGTAATTGTTCTTCATTCAAGTCTCTTAAAAAGCACTCACTCTTATTGATTTCAGTAGCACCTGGACCATGAGAGTACCTTTTACAACCCAGATCTGCACCTATTGATCAACTGATGCTGCCTTCTGGCAACATGCGACACTTCTCTGAAAGAAATAATGTCCAGTGCGTCAAAATACGGCATGGACTAGTATCAACAGGTGATGGGTAAGAACCAGCTGCTGACAATTTGCAAGCTCTGCTGTCATCCCTTACAAAATGAATGCAGGCAACACAAATCAGAAACATTTATCTTTCTGCCTTTCAAACATCTTTCTTACTGAAAGCAAAAATTACGACATGCTAAAGTGCAAACCTCTTCCCCATAACGCCCTTTTAACCAACAGGCCAGTTGAATACAAGTGAACTATAGTGGTGAGCTAATGTCCTGAAAGAATTTTATGGTATTGGTGATACGATGTGGTAAGTAACCCACAGGCGGTTTAAATAAGATATTCACCTTCTCACAGCACAGAATCGTCCTTGAAAAATTTCATTTATGTAAGGAATAATGCACAGTTAAGGCAACAAGGTGTAAAAGCATTTAATGCTGTTTTATAAAGTAGGAAGAAAACAGTGAAGAATTTCCCACTGATCTCTTGTATCTTACACTAAATCATTACTCTGCATTCTCAATACTGCATTTCAAGGGTTAATTGGAAGATTTTTCTCATTAGTAAAGCTAAAAGAAAATTTTGCATTTTACAGCTGTTTAGTATGTCTTCCAAATCAAACATTTGGAACTTTGGAGCTGTTCACCAGTGTTAGTCATACTCTTAAAAAATGCTACAAAATTCATTTAGGTGATACTGAATACTCCTTGTTATATCCTATGGCTTAAAATTCTAAATAACTATAAAAATAATAAGGAAAATGAAAAGCTACTAAAAAGTGTGAATCTTTCAATGATATGACTACAGAACAGCAGGACATACTATGTGAGATAACAAATCTTATTTTACTCAGTCTGTATCTAAGACTTCCCCAAGATCAGAAAGTCAATCCAGAAAAGCTAATTTTTACCAGACGGACTTTTCTTATTTTGGACCTGGGGACAAAATGGTAAGAAAGATGCAATGGACTTTTACCTCCATTTTAAAAATCTGTTAAATCCCTAATCTTGGAAACATCCTGTGTTTAGCAAAGACTAGCTCCCCACCTCTAGTAATTCTCGTAACACCTCTGTCTCTCTTAATGCATTTGGTATATTTTTGTACTGACCTCCTATCCCCTCAGCTTATTTGGGTAGTCACAGCTATTGCAGCCAACAATGAGGAAAATATCTTCATTAAGCTCTTGTTATACACAGGCTCCATCTTTGATTACAGGCAGCAGAGTCTGAAAGAAGGTGCCCAAGCCAGACTTGCTCATGGACCTTCTAGGCTCCATTCAAGAGGACTGGATAGGCCCCACGTTCACCCACCACTTTCGGTCTCACTCTCTCTGTGCAACCCAAGAATTAAGGGTCACTTGTGCCACGCTTTTAGCTACAGTCATATAGAAAGCCATAGGTGTCTACACTTAAGGTCCTCTTTTGCACAACTGATGCAAAACGAACTAATAGAAAATGGAGAAGTGGACCCATGGGAACACCAGGGTCACTTCAGAAGACCACAGTTTGTGCAGTGTGAGCAGTGCAGTATGACACAAAGGTCCTGAGGAAACACTAAGGGACTTTGCTCTGGAATTACAAGCAGGAAAAACTGCACAAGTGCTAATTAGCCCTTCTGAAAGAGTGTGCTACTCAGCTGACATTTATCGCTATGCTAACACAGGTGTTCTGGCTTTGCAAGCCAAACTAGTATTTCTGTACAGCATTTGATGTGCCATGTAGACACAATAAGTTGTTCAAAGATTTCGGCCTTATCTAATTTTTTGATGACCAGCTGCCTGAAAACTGTGAAGTCCATTTCTAGCCTGAGGCCTGACATGTGGTCATCAAATCTTGATTATTATGTATTCAGTTAGATAAGAAACCAGGATACAGTTGTCTTACAAGTAGTAGTCTCAAAAAGATTTAAATATGCAATGTTCAATTGTTTACATACCATATAGCTCTATATCTGAGATATACTTTTAGGAAAAGAAAGAAAAAATACAGTGTCCACATTAATTGTTTATAAATTCTCATTTAAAAAGTGGAGGAATGCATTAGACATTATGCTTACAGATGTATTCCTGTTATGTTTAGGATGAGAATCTTAAATATTTTGGCATATGAGGCTTTTGCTTTATCAGCTGGACATAGAGGAACTTAAATCTCTATTGTGTCTCTGTATATTTTTATTATCTTACCTTCTGTGAAGAAAATAATCACATATACTTCTCTTTAAGTTCCAGGCTTTCTTGTCTCACTTTCAATTACTGAATGTCACAAATGAGATTTCTAATGAAGGTGTGCCTTCTGAAAAAGGCACTGCTTGCTCTTTCATAAAAAACCATACAAAACCCCAGGCGAATCGTACTTAGCCAACACTCACCTTTTTACATTACTTTCTCTAACAATAAAAATTCCTTCCATTAAACTGAGTTTCATAAACATCCTTACTTCTGAAAGCAATAGGGACTGAACTTGTAAGAACAGCAGGGGAAATTGCGTACATTGGCAAATGATGTTCAGCTACTGTCATGTTAGTCAGTGACACTATCCCTCAGCTCAATATACAGGCTGCAAAGGAGAAATCAAAGGACTAACAAAAAGGGCAAATTTTATCCTGATGACAAGAAAAGAAATCCTAATTGCCTTTTAATTGACTTGACTTTTTATTTTTACGACAAGATTACTGAGACCTTGAAGAGAAAGAGAAAACAGTCTTTTTATTTTAACATATATATGTAAGGATACCTGGTTTAGGAATGAAATACCATAGAGTAGCCAGATTTTTTTTATCCCTACTGTAAATTTCCATAATTAAGCCTTTCTTGTGGTTAGATAAAAACATTATAACTTACCTACCATCAGTCCCTAGCCTTAACTGGTCAGGCTCAGTGTGTTCAACAACATGCAGAAACAGTTTAGACTTCTGTGACAGGATGAAGCAGTACTGTTCTAGAAAGCTACCATCTCCCTGCTGCAAGATTCAGTCAGAAAAAAAACAACTGTATAAACTTTGCACCATAGGACCATGCTCAGTGAATCAGATTTCATTCATAATAGAAAAATTTCCCACAAAATATTTTCTTCAAAGATCCTACTATCTGTGATGGCTATAAATCTATGCTGAGTAAAGCATTCCATATCTAGTTTATTTTAGGTATTGACAATCTTAGAAATAGAGAACGAACAAACAGGATTCTCTTGGAGTAGGGAATAACCCTACCTTTTTTTTTCTTTTTTCTTTTTTTTTTTTTTCTGTTAAACAAATGACCCAAGGATGTATTGGCTTTGCAGTATGGAATTGGTGCATATAAATTCTGTTCTCTGATCTCCATCTGTCAATATCAAATATATTTACAGTAAGAAAATCTTATCGGGGAAAGGAAGGGGACTCACAGTCAAAAGGTATCAGTAGTTGCAGAGGAAATGTGACCCCCATAAGGAATCCATACAACTGATTTCCATGAAAGAGGTATCACTCTAACAAAACAGTTAGTGTTTGTAGCTGAACGACATAATTTCCCTCATGTTCTAAAAAAAAAAAATATCGAGAAACCTATCTCCTCTTATTTCAAAATTGTGTATAGTTGGCGGTGATAGAATCTTTCCCTTACTGCGTAATTTCAAACAAACTCAAGTTTCACGTAGGTAAGATAGTCCATCAGGTAAGTACATTAAATAACCTCTTCCCGCCTACGCCAGTGACTTACACAAAAGAAGAAAAATATTTCATAGCAGCTCTACTGTACCTCTATAAGGGTCCATTCAGTTCAGCTCTCTTTAAAGCAGCTAGTGTAGCACAGTGTTCATTACAAGATATGCTACCTAGTGTTTGGGAAAGTCAACTCTAACAAAGTAAAACTATTTCATATATTTCATGTATTTTAAGACCAGCAAAAACCATTATAATCATCTTGTCTGACCTTCTCTGCAGTAGAAGCCATAGATTTCTCTTGGTGAAATCATGTAATCCAAAAAAGGTGGTAGAACTAAAGCATAACCTAAAAGGCTTAAAGTAAAGGAGAATGTATTTTATTTCTTCATAATCCACTAAAACATTTTTATAACAATGCCATCCAGGTCCTTACTGGAAATGTTGCTATACTCTGGTAACAAATCCTAAATTAGCCTTTGAACAAAAGAAAATAAGCAATACCTGCTGACAAAACTGCTGCTAAAATATGCCAGGAGACAAGTGCCTCTAAAGAGCAGAGGAGACCAGTGTCTAAGACATTTAGGAACAGGCAGCTCTTGGAGAAAGTGCTGGTTGGGTTTGGAGTTATCCCTAGCTGGAGAAAGTTTTGGTCACGTAAGTAGTTATATGTACAATTTGAAGCTCCTGTTCTCTTTTGTGAATGATTATACAGGATGCCTGACCACGGGGAGCCCACTACAGCCTGCAAAATGACAAAGAACACAAGACTTCACAAAACCTTTGTAGTATCAAGATCATGCTACTTGGAAAAATAACCTTCCTTTCCATCTTACTTCCCTGGAAACATGCAAACAATTAATGCAGCTATTTCAAAATATTCATCATAGCAGCTCCTTATTTCCTTCAGTAAAACTGTATTACAGAAACTTAGCAAGGGAAAACGAACAAAAGGAAATAAAACCGTAAGTAAGTACCCACCAAAATTTCTTATTTTACCTTTCTTTCTAGGAGAACCAACATCAAAAATTTTGGCAAAAACGCTACAATACCTTTATTGGTTTCTGCTTCTCTATTCATTTGCCTAGCCTAAGGAAGGTTAGCAAGATTATATTTGTAGTGATAGGACAAGGGGCAATGGCTTTAAACTGGCAGAGGGAAGATTTAGATGGGATATGAGGAAGAAATTCTCCTGGTGAGGGTGGTGAGGCAGTGGCAGAGGTTGCCCAGAGAAGCTGTGGCTGCCCCATCCCTGGAAGTGGGAGTGTTCAAGGCCAGGTTGGATGGGGCTGGGAGCAACCTGGTCTGGTGGGAGGCGTCTCTGCCCAGGGCAGGGGGGTTGGAACGAGATGGGCTTTAAGGTCCCTTCCAACCAAACCATTCTGTGATTCTATGATGTTTCATATTATACCTCCAAATTTCTGTAATAATGCACACAGGGAGGCATTTACCTACTGCCTGTTGCAGCACACCCTTTCTCTGTAAACGTAAAAGTTTACTTTCCCTTTTCTTTACAGCCCATACTGTCTGTCTCTCACTTGGAAAAAAGTAATAGAAGATGATTTGCTCACTGGGGTTTATAGGCTTTTCAGCTGTAAATTAACGTAGTATTGCTGACTTACCAGTTGCCGCATAATAGCTGCTAAAATGGTTGAGAGTTTTAGGTTTCTTGTGACATAAACATCAGCTCAACTCTTAACCTCTGCTGTTTGCCACCTTATTTCATTAAGCATCATTTTAATGGAAGTCCTAAATTCTGAAGAGTTTAAGTGAAATTATGGTCACATTGAATCCACTAGCAAAACTTCCACTGGCTTTATTGTGCTGTCTTGAGTGGGAATGAACTTAAGCATGTGCCTGAAGGCTATTTATGACTATATAAATTAGGGACCAGTGTCTTTTGTCTTGCCTGAGTACCACATGCTGTTGTGACAACAGCCTTTTATCCCTCCCTCCTTCCAAATTAAGGGTATAAGGCACTTTAAATAACTCATAAGCAAAGGAATTTGTTAAAATTAATTGTTTTGTAAAAAGAAGGCTTTTAAATACATTTTAAGAAAAAAAAAAGGAAACATTTCCTCTAATTAGCAGTCTTGAAAGATGAATATCTGTTTGGTTAGAGTTATATATCAAAGACACATTTAGAAATACAAGGTATTCCCCAAGGATCAATACTGGCTCCAGTCCTGTTTAACATCTTCATTAATGACCTGGACGATGGGGCAGAGTGGATCATCAGCAGGTTTGCGAGTGACACAAAACTGGGAGGAGTGGCTGATAACACCAGAGGGTTGTGCTGCCATCCAGAGGGACCTCAACAGGCTGGAGAAATGGGTCAACAGGAACCTCATGAAGTTCAATATGGGGGAGTGCAAAGCCCTGCCCCTGGGGAAGAACAACCCCATGCCCCAGTACCTCCTGGGGGCCAAGTGGTTGTAAAGCAGCTTTACAGAAAAGGACCTGGGGGTCCTGGTGGACACCAGATTGAACACGAGCCAGCAATTTACCCTTGCTGCAAAGAAGGCAAATGGTATCCTTGGCTGCATTAGACAAAGTATTACAGGTAGGCCGAGGGAGGCGATCCTTCCTCTCTATTCAGCACCGGTGAGGCCACACCTGGAGTGCTGGGACCAGATCTGGGCTCCCCAGTTCAAGAGAGATATGGAGTTCAATGAAGAGCCACAAGGACGATTAAGGGACTGGAGCATCTCTCCTATGAGAAAAGGCTGAAGGAGCTGGGACTGTTCAGCCCGGAGAAGAGAAGACTCAGGGGGGTCTCATCCATGTGTACAAACACCTGAAGGGAAGCTGTAAAGAGGACAGAGCCAGGCTTTTTTCAGTGGTGCCCGGTGACAGGACCAGAGGCAATGGGCACAGACTGAAATACAGGAGGTTCCCTCTGAACATCGGGAAACACTTTTTCACTCTAAGGGTGACTGAGCACCGGCACAGGTTGCCCAGGAAGGTTTTGGAGTCTTCATCCCTCGAAAAAGCCATCAAAAGCTGCCTGGACATGGTCGTGGGCAAGTGGCTCGAGGCGGCCCTGCTTGAGCAGGGGGTTTGGACAAGATGGCCTGCCAACCTCAACCACTCTGTGACTGTGATTCTGCGAAGGTATTTGCTAGTCTGAGATCAGATTAAAAGCACAAGTGAGAAGCAAAAGTCTGAACAGGATGGGGTTTAGGAAGTTACATACACATAAAGCCTGCAACTCACTTTCTACTTTCTCTTTTTACTTACACCTTATCACCAGGGTTGAAGCTCTGAAGTCTGCTGACCCAGTGTATTGGTCCTAAGTAAGACCAGAAGAGCTTACAGCTAAATCTGGCAAGGAACACAAATTTTTCCAGGAGGCGAGTCCTTTGACCAGCTTCAGCACTGGCTTGCAGCCATGCCACCCCAGCAACAAATAGCTCTCAAGCCACTCTCAAGAGGAGAGATCTCCGACCTGACCATCAGACTTTCTGCTGTAACTTCAAACCCTTATGAAGCTGAACTCCTCCATTTTGTAGCATTATTAGTGTTGCAAACGTTCCCAGTGTTTTCCCCATCACCCCAAACAGCACTGTTTTAAAAATGTGATTTATCTATAAAAGATCCATTTAATGTAATCCACAAGTAATGAACCTGCCTATTGGTTGAGAGGCCACAACGCTTACACTGGCTAAAAATTTAGCCAGTGTAGCCAAAAAGGCACCATGCTTAAAACTCACGAAAGCCCTAGAAGCAGGATAACAAAACTTTGCACAGAGACAACAAAGCTGCCTAAGGCAATGTACCAGACACTCCAATTCACTGTACACTGAAAGATAAAAGACGGGCAACATTTGAAATTCATGAAGGAGGACAATGTGCATGCACACACTCACACACCCCCCGGGGATTGACAAAAGATAGCCTCACATTTGACTGACATCCACCAACTCATAAAAGCCTATAAAGCACACACAAACAGCTCCCCAGAATATCCCAACAGCACACCTGAAGCAGGCTATGGAGGCTACGCTTAGAACGCATCCCAGGTGATCGTTATTTAGGAGAGGATATCTTACAAGCTGCTTGCCTCACCTCTGGATTTCTGCCTCTCAGCCATTAGTAAATCTCCCCACTCATTTTCATAAACCTTGCAGAAAACCGGGAATACCGTTATAATTCAGGGCATACATCCACTCCGCTGCCTCCAGGTGCCCAGCTAGTACATGTCATTTACCTTTCAGTCTCTCAAACACGATCTCTGTTGTGAGCTGGAAGATGATTAAGCACTAGTTTGGCAGTTCTTTGCTCTAGTCCCAAAGTAAAAGCCTTCCTCAGCTGTGGAAACAGAGATTAAGCGGGGTGTCCTGGAGTAAAAACAAGTATACTGATACCATTCGTGCCTATGCTGCTAGGTATGCTGAATAAGCATCCTTGTCTCATTAGGAATATCAAGGAGAAATTTTGAAAACTCCAAACATTTCCATATCAGCCAAGAGTAAAAATGATGAATCAAGTGTTTCTTGGGCAGTGGAGCACAACTGAGCATATTCATCCTAACATACATCTAATTTACTGCTGCCAGGACAGTCCCAATATTACATTTCCCTGCAAGTGGCTGAGCAATTGCCTGCGGAGCCACCAGTGACCTCAGGAAGGCTGGAGAACAGTAGGACACCCACCGACTGCCACCTGCCACCAGCAGCACAAAGCCACCCTGTCAGAGCAGTCTCAACAGTTCAGCTCCCCAGGCCAAGCAGGTTAACAGTTGACTTGTGGCTTTTCATGTACAAATAATTACACACTTCTCAGCTGACAAACTCTCGTGCTGATGTGCTGCTTCCATAGTGCTGGGGAAGAAAACCAAAGGCAAAAGCTCCGCCCCAAACCTGCAACACAGCCTTTTTTTCTTTTTTTTTTTTTTACCACAATCCATTGTTTCTGAGTGCACCCTATGCTGCTGTTTGAGAAAATTCAGGCTCAAGCAGCATCTCTGTTTCGTCTTTCTCTTCCTTGTCCTTCTATTTTCGCACTTGCTCATTTTCCTGAAGGTGCAGCTACAAGGAAGAGGAACTTACGGCAGTTGCTTCTATGCCAAAAATCAATTCGTTGACCACTCACAGTGACAATATGTTGAATAATGCCAAAAGAAAGTGTTGAATATGCCTGAGTGCCAGGCTGCAGTGCAGAGAAGTGCTCCTGCCCTGAGCTTCAAAGAGTTTGAATGCTGGTGCAAGAAGAGGAGGAGATCATCCAAGCGGGAGTCATACCCTTTCTGCAAGCTCGACCCGTGAGGTGGCACTCTACGATCCCCTTTCCATGAACTATCCTGCCCCTGAAAGTGGGAAACACATGGCTCCTTGAAATACTGTCACGAGATGCAGTGATATATCGAGTAAATTGTGTTGCAAAAAAACCTCCGACTGAGTCCTTTGCAAACTGGTTTTGAACTGAAATGGGGATCTTAACTTTTCAGACCCCTTTAAATACCGAAAAGCATGCATTAGAAAATAAATAGGAAGTGGCTGCTACGTGGAAAGAAAAGTACTCTCCTTTTAGTACCTGAGGGTGAATGCTGAAAGTGTACGTGAGTACCAAACTTTATATGGGAACAAAAATATGTCACATGCCCATGCAAAAATGAAGCTGCTTTTAAGTGGCAGAAATGTAGGTTCTCCTTTCTCTTCAAGAATTATTTAATCGAAATATAGTCCATGTTTAACACCTTTCCATTTCAAGATAGAGCACCATTGCTTTGAAATCTTAATAGTGGTTTAAACATAATGTATCCTGTAAGTTCAACACACATTGTTACCAGAATCTGTAACCAGAATGTCTACGTTTTCATTATTAAACCATATTTTCCTCCTGAAAGCTCTGATAAAGGCATTTAATATTTTCTTCTTTTTTTTTTAACGTGATAACAGTCAGTAAGTTTTATTTTAATAGGATTTAAATCTCACAATATCACCTTAAAATAAGATCAAGCAGACTTGTATGTCCACATGAAGGAAAATAAAACTAAAGATTATACCTACAGTACAAACATAGAAACTTCTCTCCTTCTATGTTTAGTATATATTTACACAGAAAAATATTATTGGTTGTTATTTAAGATCCTATTTAATGAAAATATTTTTACTTTCTTCCACGGAGCTTTTAATATTAAGTCGTTTTCAAACAATGTTGCCTATAATAAATCTGACAAATGCAGGAAAGGAAAGAACTTGCACAGATATCAAAAAGCAGAAAGGAAAATGAAAAAAAAAAAGTGAAAAAAATAATTAATTCCTCACCTACAAAGAAGTGTAAGAACAGGTCAGGTCAGACTAAATCCACGTGTACGTGTGCATATATTTGGGCTTATGTCTATAGCCTCATCAAAATATAAATGTCCCAATATGAAACCTACAGATTGCATAGGTAATATTCCCATAATGTTGCTAGAAATGCTGACATAACGTACCAGCTGAATTTGACCGTTTTTGATTTATATAGCCAGTGCATACATTAAGTAAAAAGCACACTAAATCTAACTAGTCCACAATGCCATAAACAACACCTATTACACTTTATCTCATTCTCTTGGGGAAAAAAATATGGTAATTTACCAAGCTATTTTCACTTCATTCTTAACGTTCATGGCTATTACTAGTAGAAAGCAACAACAGCTTGACTTTTTAGCATACAAAATGCTAGATCAGAAAAAGACATATAAAAGAAAAATATGTGTTATTCCCCATTTGTACTGTGTCAGCAAAGCCTTTAACTAGATATTCTTAGTAGATTTTGCTAATTATAGGTGATTTCCAGTTCTTACAAATTACCAGGGGAAGACAAGGAAACGAGGTATGAGAATAAGATAATTTATAGGGGTGTGGCATTAAAAAAAACTAATGTCCCTATCTTGCCAATGTTTTGCATGTGAATTATAGCAAATGCACAGTATTCCAAAGCTTATTTCAGAAACGCCCCATATTTAACAGCTGTGTCTCTATTCAGACTGTATGCTGCTATGTTTAACTGCGGTCATTATTGTTTCCTTCTCAAATACGAGGCAACTGGATGTCTACATTGTAGGGAATCACCTGAGCCCATGCTAAAAAGCAGGGTGTAACATCTGCAGAGCATTATTTAAACTTTTACCCTGGGGGCTTGGGGTTCTCTGCAGAATATTTCTTCTGGGAATCACATTTTTGAAAACAACATCAAATAAAATGGCCACTGCTCCAATAGCCAATACGGGACACAACCCCATGCGTGCAAAACTTATTCCACTATGTTAAGTTTTGTACTTTTGTCATCTTTACTGTTTAACTTTGTGTAAATATTTCCTGCTGTTTCAGGAGTGGCCTCACTCCCGGCCATCCCTGCCTGCCGATTCCCTCGTGCCCCTGGCAGGGTTTGAGTGGCTACGCAGTGAACTAGATAAGGAAGGTGGCATGGCTGAAAACTACTTCTTTGAAATCTCTCTACGTGTGGAAAGTTATTTTTCAACCAGAACAGTTCACTGATCAAGCTCACCGTGTGGTTGTACAAATGCTTTTTATTCACACAAGGAAAACAGCCAGAACAATCAGTCAAAGAGGAAGGGAGACCAAGGATCTTTTTTTTTTTTAATGAGGGCAGCAATGTGGCAAGTGAAAGTGGGCTATGCAAAAAATTTTCCTGGGGATGCATCTCCTTCTCTCCATGAGCTCTGCTGCCAGACGCATGGTACTTCTGCTTCTATTGCGCTGTGATGCTAGTAAATGCACCATCGGCACTTGGCCCTGAAAGGAAGCAAGACTCCTGTAGACACAGGGGATTACAAAGCTCTGGTGGGAATGCATCCCACCCATCTCCAGTGCCAGAGTTGTCCCTGTGCATAACTATAACCTTCATACTCCTAGCGCAATGCCACTGCCACCTCCATCCAGCCTGCCTGGCTACTGGATTTACTGTCTTCATCCCTGAGACCTTAGTTCCAAGTTCTGGTTTGTCAAGGCATGGAAGCATGGCTAAACTTTCTCTTATACGTGACATCAGTGGGAGTTATCAACTATGGAATTTCACAAGGTCACCATCTAACTATTAATTTTGCTATTAAAGAACTTGTTGACTACTTCACCATGAGAAAGCCATAAATATCCAGCTATCTTAGGTCCTATTAGGCCATTAAATGAAAGCCATTACCATGGTAAATCTTCTGGTTTTCAAGGAAACAATGAAAAAAACCCAATCAAAACCTAAAATATACAAACAGTTCTTCATGATTCTTTCAGGAATGTGAAGTATTAATGAACATATTTCATTGGACTGAGCCCATTTGCATGGGGTTTGCATGGGTTCTACATCATCTCAACACACTAACTGGTCATTTGACTTTCACTCTGAAATCAGATTTGTTCAAAGACAGACACAGTGATTTTTTAAAAAATTACCTGCAAAAGTGTAATGTTCTTATATTTCTCAGGTTTTAAAAAGAAAATGTAAAGATATAATTTACTACTAAATTTGAGAGATGAAATGATTCAGTAAATGCTGCTATGAAAACCTGTCGGTCATAGGAGGATGTAAAACATTCTTTTGCATATTATGGCAGTGTCAGTTGCAAGGATGGTATCAGGAATAAAGTACTGGAATGTCTCATCTTTCAGCAGTTTGGCTTCGATCCTTTTTTCCATTCAAATTTTCCCTCATTTAAACTTCTCCACTCATATAACCACTACCCTCAGTTATATGATCACTTCACAAATATTAATGCAATTATGACAATCAAGGGACAAAAGGGAGAATTATCAGCTTACAGGCATGTGACAGACAGAGGATGGATGATTGCCCAATTTTGCAGAAAAGATCTTTTGACCCCAGGATTGACTCAGGTTTTCTGGATTCCAGTCCAGAAGAATATGGTTCTCACCCCTTTGCTCCCTGTAAAAGATACCTGCCTTTACAGAGAGCCAATAAAAAGTTCATCATTTGTTATTACAAAAAAAGATAACGAAATTATTAATGTACTTGCATACTGCAACACCCGAATTCTATCTGTTCTGGTTTGGTAGGAATTTGCTTATTTTTAAAATGTGACAGAGTCTTTATCAAGTTATTATTTATCACCTTTAATGTTACTCTCAGACACACTATTCAATATAGGACAAATAAATCAGCATCACTTCTATGTCCTGTTACACACATTGAGAAAATGCTTTTCCAAAAATTCTGCAACTTTGAATTACTTCAATATTTCTATCTTGAGAGTGAAGATACTAGTTTTTTTGCTTATCTACATTGCTTACAATCAAGTGATGTAGACCCAGACAAAGCCTTTTTCATTATTAAACCTTTCTTTTCTTTACAGATTTCTGGGAGGAGACCTTGAATTTAGACAAATGATTGCAGATGGTGACACAAAGCTGTACAGAAGATAAATGGTAGCTGTGGCTTTCAGGTGAAACTCTATGTTACACAGAGCCCTTGTAAGGTCTCCAGAACATTTTATCCCTGAAAATAGAGCTTAGCTAGGAATTAAGTCTTTTGTATGCACTTGTGCTAGCTGCTTACAAAGAGCAGTTGCTCAGTGGATCTATTTCTGTAGTCAAGCATATACCTACATGACTCTTACTGAAGGGTTGGGGCTCTAAGGAATATACTTCAAGGGCTTTTTTGGTTGGTGTGCGTCCCCCCGGTTTCTGATATCTTTTGAGTAATGGGAAATATGAGAGCTGCCAACTCCCAGAAGCATCAAGTGAGACTTTATTGTCCCTGGCTTTATAAATAGCATGTCAGATAATTTAGAAATAAGAAATTCTTTTTCTTCTTCATTATATATACTGAAATGCATATATTCAGATTTTAGAGGCAGATATTTTTATCAGAGTACATTTTAAGGCAGATCATTAAGTATACAATCATAGTTTTTGAGCTGTTAAGCAAGGATGCAAAGCCGAAATCCTCGTTCACCTCCCATGTTCTCCGTTACGATGGAAGCTCAGCCACTGCAATGGAGAAGTTACACAGTACAAGAATCCTTTGCTCCTCGTTTTTATTTCAATGCTCTGAACTCTGCACAAAAGGCAGTACAATGTTTTCCTGAGGCTGTTAAGAACAATTGTATAATGCATATGTATTCCATACATATATCCCTACATCCATTGCACATATTGTTTTTAAAACAATCCTATGGGCTTATTTTAATGCCACATGTTTAAGCTAAGAGTTCTCTGATAACCTTGTTGGAAACCCAAATTAAAGCTTTCTGAAGTCAGTGTATAGCTCCATCAGTGGTCTGAGTAGATTTGTTAAAAACATATTTAAACCTACTTCAAATTTCTCATCTTTGTCTTCCCCTTCCCCCCCCCCCCCCCCCCCCCCCCTCCTGTCT
>NW_009612285.1:24020-32573 GCF_000690535.1 Cariama cristata
GATTCATATAAATTCATAGCTACTTTTACTGTCTCCTCATTCATTCAAGATTGCTTTCCTGTCTGAAAAGGGTAACTTCTGGCCTTCCTCCCCAACATGCTAACTATCACATATATTAACTTTAAAAAATGTGCAGAAAGAATCTAATTTGTATCTCCAGGCGTGGTTATATAAAATTCTTAAGCAGCTTTTTAGGCTCCAGTTCAGCCCTTAAATGATTTAACTCAGTAGTTTCTTACAAAGGAATTTACAAATTGATCCACTAACTTTAGAGAACTCTGAAGTAGGCCCTTAGTACCTGGGATTTATTTCTGAATCTGTTAGTGTGTAGGGAGTTCCAGAGCACATAAGGTCCCTGTCGGAAAGAAGGCTCCTTAATGTTGTATTAATATATTAGACGTTTTAAAAGAGAAGCTTATACTGCTACTTTGATCATGCAGTGATACATCCCAAGTAAGACTCAGCGCTTACCTGGAAATAACCAAAATATCATTCCTCCTTTCAAATTAAGCTCCAGCATTCTTGCCAAAATGTACCATTATCATGCGGCAGGACAGCAGGCTGAATGTCAATGGAAATAATATTCTCACTAATATTTGTTACATAAAAGTAGAAAAACCGCAACAGATTTCTCTAATGATTGACATTTGAGCTTTGTTAAAGTTTTGTACTAATTCTTAAAAAAGCCTAAAGGAATTATAAAGGATCTTTCGCAATTTCAGTAAGTCTGTGTAACTCCAGTTGACCCTTTTTGAAAGGGAGATCATGGTATTCAGTCTTTTGAAAAGTCCCAATAAAATGCAGTGATGTAGTATTTAAATCCAGTCTGGAGACTAGGTCCTAGGGAACCTTTAAATAAACAGGATTTTTCATGTTATTATTTCCTGTTGTTGTTTTAATAAAAATAAAAAAGGAAGCTAATTAATTTGTAACAGAAAGCCATTTTATTTTTCTTAGCTTTATTCATGAAGCTGCTTGGGCAGATTCAAGCTAATTCAGTCTTCATTGAAACAAATGGGAAAAACTTAATTTGATTTCACCGGGCTTTGGGTCAGGACCCCAGTGGGTTGCTCTAATTCTGCGCAATTTCTTCCTTCTCCTTCATTAAAAACTGCAATGGAACAGGGAAAGATTGTGTATAACATAGAGCACAATCATCTACTGTACTCTCAATATAAATTTGGGGTCATCATTTCACTGAAAATTGTTGCAGTTCTCTAATTTTACAGCACATGGCGGTCACTCTGCCATGGCTTATATGGAAAAAGTAGTTTCATAAAAAAAGACATGAAATCTTTAGGATGCAATGCAGGGAGGTTTGGCATATCGTTATGTCTTCAAAATTAGACATCTCTAGACATTCCAGATCCTAAAACTCTTCTTTGTAGGGATACTTACCCACCTCAGAGGTTCTGCTAAAGGCAGAAAGAACTGCCCATCCTGGGGCTGCAGCTATTTGATGTCTGAATAATGACAATCCTAGCCACTGAGATTCTTGGTCACTCACATTACAGGGGATGGAGAGTTGTTTAGATTGCTGTGGTTTATGAACAGGTTCCTGTGGTCAACACTCTCTTACAGCCAAGAATCAAATTCCACCCTTTTCCCTCTTGAAGAGATAAAATTCATTAGCATTAAAATCGCAACTGATTTAAAGCAAGAAATTTGGTTCTTTGAAACTGCTCAGACTACAAAATGCTGGAAATAATCACAAAACATTGGAAAAAGGAAAAATGTAGTCTAACAAGTCAAATGTGGAGGCAAGCCTGTGACAAACTGCAGAACCGTATGATGCAAGTTATTTTTTGAAGTATACTAAAAACGTCATCAAACTGTTTTATGAAATACTAATTTAGTTAGCATTATACCATACACTGCATTATAGGTAACACTTTAAGCTTCATTGCTGCAACAGCTATAGAATATTTTCAGCCCATTTCTTTCCCAACAAGTGCACAAAGTGGCTCATTCTGTTGATAAGATGGTTGTACAGCAGCGTAGTCAACGGTCCTCAAAAGAAAACAACGTGGATTTTAATGGCAGCATTTGTGTAACATTTTACTGTATTTTAAGCAGTAAAGTTGCAAACCTATCATCTTCTGGGAGTCAAAATTAAACCTGGATCCAAAGTTACTCAAAACTGAGAGCTGTGAGCCCGTATAGCACTCCTAATATTCACTATGAAAAGCAACATTCAAATTTCCAGTTTAACATTACGGTTCAAATTTGCCAGGGGAAAGATTGAAACGGAACCTCTGTATGTTTTACTGTTCCCTTGAAAAGACTGAAACTTAGAGCAACTTATTTTGCTATTTTCTTAATTTTGTTCAGTCAAGCAGTAACGAGAAACATATTGTAATTCTTATGACTGATCAATATTCTGTAATGATCTCGTGCAGAAAACCTCACAAGAAGAAAGAGAAGTCCCAGTTAGCTTATGCTGTGTAATAAAATGGTCAATTTAAGCAAAGCACGCTATTTTCCATTTTCACTCTTATAATAATACATTACTAGCAAAGCATTAGTAAAGATTACATTACATTGCATTCTGCAATTTAATTAGGGAACATTCATCTTTAAATCAGCAATCCCCAGGTTTTATGCTTTTCACCAGCTGACAAATGTTATCCTCGCTAAGAAGGCTACACCACTGCCAAGTCTCAAGGGGCTCGTTGCATCCCTGCATGGAGGGCTCGACCTATCTGTACTACTTCACGGGACGAAGCAAAGGAGGAAGCAATGAAGCTTAAATGGACCCTGTTTTGCTTAATCTTTTCTGGGTGTCCAGGTTTTGGTAGTGGGGTGCCTGCAGGGCGGGCTCCGTGAGGAGAGGCCAGGGCCGGCCCAGCCCCGCCACCAAGATGCTGGCGCCTCGGGGAAAGTGTATTTAAGAAAGGGCAGAAAATGCTGGGCAGAGAGAGGATGAGGGGAAAAAACCTCTAGTATATGATACAAATGTCAATATCCTCATTGGAGAAGGAAGGAAGAGGAGGAAAAGGAGGAGGAGGAAAAGGAGGAAAGAGGGAGGCACACCAAGGGAAAATTCATTAAGTATTAATAATTCAACAGAACTTTTTTCCATCTCTATAAAAAGCCATCACTTGAACGGCGTTCATAAAGCCATCGATGAATATGCTTTGCATAGCCTTGCTATTTACACGATGCACAAAAATATGCGGAAAGCTGAACTTCACTGGGCATGTTGATCACTTGCAATGACTAATGAGATGTATTTTTTGGTGTGTCTATAAATTCTATTTCCTTTACTTGAACACAGTAATAACACTCAGAGAAGGAACTGACTCGTCGTACACTCTTTGAAATTAAAAAAGTCAGCAGACTATTAGCACAAAATAATTCCTTCAGAGGTATTTTCAAACTCTATTTCACTGAAGTTCATTACTTACAGATGTATTACCAGAGTCATTCAGTACAAGCTGAAGTGTATTTTCAGCATGCCAGCCAACAAACTAATATCTTTTAGGTTTGATAGTAGCATTTCAAACCTCATAGTTTCCTTGCTTTATCAATGTGAATAATAAAAGAACAAATATGCTTCTTATAAGCCTCTCATTCCTGACTTGGTGGGTTTTTTTCCTCCTATTTACAGAAGAAGAAAGTCCTGCAGCAATGTAAATACTGTGCATAGGCTTTTGTTTTCCGGATTTGTTGCCTTAAAAATGTATTTTTTATTCTTAATCTGAAAAGCAGTTTCAGTGTTCAGTGGATATGAAAATGATTCATAATGGAGAAGAAAACACTCTTGGGATATGAAGTGCTTCAGGGAAGAGATGTAATATACATACAAAAAGTAAGTAAATTCCTTTTCACTTCCCTCTGATGTGAATTTTTGTAAATATCTACAACGTGTTCTGTCAATACCAATGTTCAGAACATGTATCAGGCATGTGACAGAGAAAAGAATGAGCCCAAGTAAAATTCATTTAAAAGTCTCTTTTTTAGCCTGGACCAAGGAAAATCAAGCAATGACTTTCTCATTAACAGAGAAAGTAATTCTCATGTTGCTCTGGTAGCTTCCCATTCTAATGAGCGGTTTTCTGATCCTCTACAAAAAATAACCTTGCTAAACAGCCTCTGGTTACAGATCCTTTTCAATTCTAAGACAAAGAAATAACAGGAGCAGCATTGCAAATGATCTTTGCAGGTTCTAATATTTTCATAAGTCCCATCACAACACCCAATATGTTTCCCATCACATCTAATCATATAATGTTCATGCAAAATAAAGCTAAAATTGATGCAAATATAGAAAAATTAATTCACATTAGTTTGCCACATTTGATTTAAACAGTTTTTATATGGTTCTATGGGGCTTCATAACCACTGAAATAGCACATACTCGAGGAGTTTTATTGAAACGTGACAGGACTAGACAGATTTTTAAGGCAAACTTTTGCTAAATTAATTCAGTATAGCAGGACCATATGCAAATACAGAATACTTTTGATGTTACGAGGGTCTGATACACTAGGTAGTGATGTGACATGACTTGACACTGAAAATCGTATGCATGAATGTTAGGGCTTTCTCAAAGCTTCTAACTCCATGGTTACCATTCGGAAAGCATCAAAGAATTCACAAAGACTAACATTATACCTGATCTACACATATGTGTACATACGCACCACACACTGAAAATCAGTACATAACCAAATTTATTTGTTTCTTTATCCCCCCATCCAGTTACTCCTTATACTACAAAGCTCTTAGTGTCTTTTAATAAAAACATGAGAGGACACAAAGTTGATAAGGTGATATAAAATTCCTTATTTGTCATTGCCTACACGAGATCCTCAATAGAATATATGTCCAAGTATTGTGGATCTGTCACTTTGGTGTTTCATGTCTTGCACATACACAGCAGGCTACAAAACTCTGGGAGTACGGAAACATAGTCTAAAACTCCACCATTACTAATCGTAGCAATTCCCATAATATAAGAATTGAGCATAACAAATGCTTTACCTTATCCTTGTAATGTCATTTGCTGAAAACAGGGGTCCTACTTTTTCCATGGTGTATGTCCACTATTTTAAATGGCCTTATACCTAGGAATGAAGTTAGCCTGCCAAATTTTAATGAAGGCTATATCACAGAGCAACAAATAGAGGAATAAGGACGCCAAGGGATATATGTATGAATTCAGTATACTGAACTGTTGTCATAAGCAGACATTTTCTCTTATTCTTACAATGTTAATTTGTTGGCAGCATTACAGCCATTAGACTATTTTATTAGAGCTAAAAACACTGACAAACGTTAATTTGTTGGCAGCATTACAACCATTAGAGTATTTTATTAGAGCTAAAAACACTGACAAAATTAATGTATTCTACTTTTAGAGCCTTTCTACATTTTAGCAGTTTGGAAATTTCTTATATCCCTGTTGTAAGACTGACGTTAGCCTGTGCTGCAACAGCAAACTAAAACGTGTGAAATTTCAGCCTGTTGATTTAATGGACTGTAGGTAACACATTTTCCTATTAGTGCTCTTGATAACACAGGGGTTTTTACATATATTTTTGTTCCAAGTCAATAATTCAACAGAAAAGTTATTTTAAATTTGATACCTACAAACCTATTTTGCACTCCTCCTCATTCCTCCCTTTACTCTCATAATCATTTGAATGATACCTATACTTCTGTAAAGATCCTTCTTTAAAATCCCATATCCTATGCTCATATTTTCTATGTTCTTCCTGTTGGATGTTATCTAATTTAAATCAGGAAAGAAAAAATAATCCTTTTGGCCATCACCTCTGCAGCTTTATACATCATCAAACGTCCACAAATCTTCAAAATTGGGTTCTGTTCTATATTGCCACACACGCTAATTTCAGCAAGTAGGTAACTAATCACTGCATTAAAGGAAACAAATCCAGTCCCTGAAAACTCACATTTAGGGACTACAATGTGCAGGGTAGTATCTGATTTGCATGTGCCTCTTAGCTATATAGTTGTAGGTAAGATGGGCAAGTTAATACAGGTAGACAGGTGACTCCGATTTTGAAAACCTGACTTAACACACAGGAAATAATTTGATGTCCACTAAAGACATGTCACTTGGAGATTTTTTTTTTCTTTTCCCCCCCCGGCAGCTCTGCCAGAAGCCAAACCAGGAGTATAAAACACCACACCAAAGAGCTACAGTTTATTTGGAATGCAGTGAAGGCTCCAATCTTTCAGCCATCACTAAAGCTAAACTTGCGCTTCTTTCAGTGAGTCATAACAGAGCTGGATCAGATAAAAGTAAAATTGCTTTTGATTAGAGAGACAAAAAAAAGGTGCTCATTACAACAAGTTCCATATACGGGTTGTCAATATTGAGACATCTTCTGAAAACACAAGCAACTCTTGAAGTGATAAGGAGAGTTGTTTCAGTGTTGCATTTCTATAATAGATTAGACAGTTCATAAAGATCTTTGTCATAAATTAGAATATCAAACTATGCAATATTGTAGAGTCGAATAAAAGGAGACAAAGAATAACATCAAAGTAATGAAATAGTAACACGCAACAGTTTCTAGGGGAAGAGTTTCTCTAGTTCCTGACTTTTTAAAATATGTATTTCTCTGAATTCTTTTGACTTTCTGAACATATAGCTTTGACAATAGCGAACTCCTTACAGAAGTAAGATCCGTCATTTTTGCTGAAAGACTTCTGCTTAGCAAAACTGAATTTTCACCTTCAAGGGCACTGTGAAATATTGCCATAGAGACCACCTATTTATAGAAAGAACTATCAAACATGCATCTAGAGTTCTGCACTTGCTTTTTCTTGATCTGCATAATGTGGAGAATAACATTTTGGAAGCCAGAAGGGAAGTATTGTTGATATTGAACATTGAGAGAAAAAAAAAAAAAAAAAACAAACAAAAAAACCCAGAAAAAATTCAAAGTCGGAAGGAGGAAAAAAAAAAGAGTAGAATGGAAGAGAGATGTTCATTTCACCGGGTTTTAATTTCAGTGGCAAGCTTTTGTCTTCTCACCAGTTTGGAAAATGTTGCTTTTCCTTATGTGCAGAATTCTGATGTGCGTAATTAAAGTTCAGCTCATTCTAATTGCATAACTTGCAATCATTCCCTTGAAGGAGATGAACACCAATACTACTCCTTGTATGCTTCAATAGTAAACCAGTGGAATATTTGCCATCATTTTCTGCTTTTGTTTACTTATTTATTTCTATTTTAGCATGTAATTCCTTGACTATAGACTTTTTCATAAGCTTTTCTGGCACCCATTCCACCGGAGCTTGGTGGAGGAAAGCCACAAAAGACTTAGCAAGTATTAATAAGCAAACCTGTAGTGCTTGCAACCCCTGCAGTTTGGAACTAGCACAGCACAATTAATTAGAAACAGTTGGGCATTGCAACAAGCCCCTATCTATATTGTCCTGCTTGGGTTAGCTCTCTGATCTGAGGATTTTCTGTAGCTGAAAATCTCCTCTAAGCTGATTTGTGTAACTACTCTAGGTTGCTTTTGGAAGAAAAGTCATTTTTCTACCACCCATGCCATAAAAGCATAACTTCATACACTTCCCCTTCTCCTGGAAACCAAGAACAGCCAAAAATAAATGGTGCACATGATAGAAAGACAAGGAAAAAAATGAGAAATTTCTTGTCACATTTTGTTCGCCTAATAGAACTATGACTTGTATTAGATGTCAGCTATGCCTTACGATTGGTCTGAAGACTAAGAGCTTTTTAAAGACCCATGGAATAATGAATCAAATCCATCTGTTCTATCATAAATGTCTATTCATGAAAAAGCCAAACCTTCCCCTTTCAAATTTTATATTTTTATCACCTACATATGTGGCATATTAACATCTATTTCTTGCTGGAGATAAATACATAAAAAGATAGACTGTTTTAGTGGCCCATAACAGCACTGACATGAATTACTACTAATGTGACTTATTGTTCATGGTCCAAAATAAATTCTAAATTATTATACTCAAAGCTGTCTTCACTTACTGTTGTTTTTAACCACCATCACATGAATTGGCTTTTATTCTTTGAGATCATTCATAGACCAATAACACTTTTATTATACCTATCTTCCTTTATGTAAAAGTCCTTTTTATAGTAATTTTGAACTTCTTTACTGTCTCAATGTGCATCCTTAAATTCAGTGAGACCACATATTCAGTAAGGTGTTATTCAGGGTAAACAGAGTACTAGGCTCCAGCTCTAGATCTTCCTTGTTTAACATATACTGTGTTCATCAAGATCAGATTTTTATCTTTTTTTTTTTGCTCCTTCCCTGTTCCCACACATATCTGTCCTCCTTGGACTTCAAGAGAAATTCTGAAAACCAGAAAAATTATAGTGTATGTTTATAACAGTGAGCAACGTCACTGAAACCAACAATTTGTAAACAGATAGGTTGAGAACAGGAAGCCTGATTTTTTTTCATATGAAATTTCATTAGCCACAAATTGTTTGCATTCCTCTTTTTTTTTTTTTTTTTTTTTTTTTTCAATGGGATTTGATTTGCTGTGCCGTGCTAGGGACCCGGGGTTCCATGTCCC